>NC_039487.1:3626615-3926615 GCF_003590095.1 Trichoplusia ni
AAACAAAAACGGTTAATTATTCTAGAACATGATACTGTATGATTTTACTTTTAAACATAAAATACGTAGATAGGCACTTGTTAGTTTTAAGCAAATTACATGAAACATTGACTGTTTAAAAAATAATGCGTTTAGTTCGTAAGTAAGAAAATACGAAAATTCATATCGCTGTTAGACAATTGACTGTTTTGATTTAAGAAATATAACAAGTATTGTAGTTGATATTACTCGATAAAATAATCTGTATTGCATTTAAATAAATAGCCAAAAAAAATTGTTGTTTAAATTTACAGCGAATATTAACAAAATGAAATTTCAAATTGAATGGCTTTATGTTATAAATGGATTACAATTGAAACTGTACAGGGTGGAATTTAATTATTTCCCGTTTTTTCGTTCAATATTTCTGGAATTTGTGATTCCATATCAAATTTTACATCGCTCTGTGTTAAAACGGTTTGTGTAAAATTTCACCCTTTAATTTATGAGCAGAATTTAGCTCATGTATCTAATTTTAATAAAGTTTGAATAGTTTTTGTAACAATAAAATGTTTGAAGAGTTTTTGCTGTCGTTTCGGTTCCAGTTTAATAGCCCATTGATTGGTTAAATGATGTAACAAAAAGTTACACAATATACCCCGAAATTATCGGATGGATACAAAAGGTATTCTTTATAAAGGTATTAATTGGACCGATTTGATACTTTAAACAAATACACCTGCCTCCATAAAAGAGCAGCGGGCACCTGTTTGACTTTGTTCCTAGTAAAAATGCTTATCTCTTTCACACCTCCCACTTAGAAAGAGATAGAAATATCCGTGGGAGAAAATTTTGATTGGTGTTGCGATATTTTATAATCCTCATTCGCGAAGTGACTGCACTATTACACCGACCGTGTTTTGCTGAACAATTATTTTATGTTAATTACTAAGACGTTCCCAACATATTGGCTATAAATTAATATTATATTAATATGATCTATAGAACGGAAATGCCATCGTCATAAATGCCGGGAGGCAGATTATGAAATATAAGTTCAATTAATTAGAATTCATACTTTGAGTATCTTTTACAAGCAATTTAATAATGATTAATTTAATAAACGTTATTAATTCAATGTAAAATAACATGTAGGTACGAGTAAAGTCAGTACGGGAATAGCTAGTGGAATGAAGTTCGTTGTTTGAAAGCCTAATATTGATTGGTCATCGGTGAATAATGGGGATTCCATTAGACATTCGATCCGGTGTGATTGGGTGTCACAGTAACAAAACCATTAAAATCCAGGAGCGTCGATATACGATTTCACTAAAGGCTCGCGCACATTATGGCCGAAACACACCGCATGGCATCGCATGACAGATATACAACCTACATCAGTTTCCTACATTTTATATTGCATATTGAGCGACTAGCATATCAAGAGTTTCACTAGGTGTATTTTAGCCAAAATTGCGTTATATTTAGGCTCATCTCAGTTAACGTTGGTAGAACCTAAATACTTATTTTGGCCTTCCTTATCCTTACATATTATAAAACAAAGTCCCTCGCCGCGTCTGTCTGTCTGTCTGTTCGCGATAAACTAGAAAAGTACTGAACGGATTTTTATGCGGTTTTCAACGATAGATAGAGCAATTCTTGAGGAAGGTTTTAGTGTATAATAAGTTTAGGTTTTGTGTAAACTGACGATATTACAGCGATATTAGTTAAACATGTCGGAAAAAATTAAGCCATTCGAGAGCTTTCATCGAGAACGCTGCCAAAACCTTTTGAGTTACAACAAAACAATGTATGGCAAGTTTGTACCTCTTTAATAGATCTACAAAAAAGTCCGCGGTGGTATATGTCTATCTTCCAAGGATAACCCACAATAACCATTTTTATGTGTTTTCTTAATACAGTAAAATTATTGGTTACTTACGAACCTCTTTTTAACAATACAGTATTAATCCTTATCCAAATAAATAAGTTAGATATATTATGCATGTAATATAGAACAAAATTGCCTTTTACACTACGCCAAAAATGTTAATAGGTAATGAGTTATCGTAATATTAAAATCTCCGCGCGAGAAATTAAAAATCGATGAAACGTAGCGAAGATATCGTTGGCATCTATATACTAATTGTACTATATATATACTAATTACTATGTATATACTATGTATGTACTTTGTATATACTAATTGTTTGTTTGAACGCGCTAATCTCAGAAACTACTGGTTCAAATTGAAAAAATATTTTTGTGTTGAATATACCATTAATCGAGGGAGGTTTAAGGCTATATGTATATCATCACGCTGCGACCAATAGGAGCGAAGAAAAAGTCATAACTTATATCTTCTAACCACGCAGACGAAGTCGCGGGCAACAGCTACCCTTATCCTTATCCTTACATATTATAAAACAAAGTCCCCCGCCGCGTCTGTCTGTCTGTCTGTCTGTTCGCGATAAACTAGAAAAGTACTGAACGGATTTTTATGCGGTTTTCAACGATAGATAGAGCAATTCTTGAGGAAAGTTTTAGTGTATAATGAGTTTAGGTTTTGTGTAAACTGACGATATTACAGCGATATTAGTTAAACATGTCGGAAAAAATTAAGCCATTCGAGAGCTTTCATCGAGAACGCTGCCAAAACCTTTTGAGTTACAACAAAACAATGTATGGCAAGTTTGTACCTCTTTAATAGATCTACAAAAAAGTCCGCGGTGGTATATGTCTATCTTCCAAGGATAACCCACAATAACCATTTTTATGTTTTCTTAATACAGTAAAATTATTGGTTACTTACGAACCTCTTTTTAACAATACAGTATTAATCCTTATCCAAATAAATAAGTTAGATATATTATGCATGTAATATAGAACAAAATTGCCTTTTACACTACGCCAAAAATGTTAATAGGTAATGAGTTATCGTAATATTAAAATCTCCGCGCGAGAAATTAAAAATCGATGAAACGTAGCGAAGATATCGTTGGCATCTATATACTAATTGTACTATATATATACTAATTACTATGTATATACTATGTATGTACTTTGTATATACTAATTGTTTGTTTGAACGCGCTAATCTCAGAAACTACTGGTTCAAATTGAAAAAATATTTTTGTGTTGAATATACCATTAATCGAGGGAGGTTTTAGGCTATATGTATATCATCACGCTGCGACCAATAGGAGTGAAGAAAAAGTCATAACTTATATCTTCTAACCACGCAGACGAAGTCGCGGGCAACAGCTACCCTTATCCTTATCCTTATCCTTACATATTATAAAACAAAGTCCCCCGCCGCGTCTGTCTGTCTGTCTGTCTGTTCGCGATAAACTAGAAAAGTACTGAACGGATTTTTATGCGGTTTTCAACGATAGATAGAGCAATTCTTGAGGAAGGTTTTAGTGTATAATGAGTTTAGGTTTTGTGTAAACTGACGATATTACAGCGATATTAGTTAAACATGTCGGAAAAAATTAAGCCATTCGAGAGCTTTCATCGAGAACGCTGCCAAAACCTTTTGAGTTACAACAAAACAATGTATGGCAAGTTTGTACCTCTTTAATAGATCTACAAAAAAGTCCGCGGTGGTATATGTCTATCTTCCAAGGATAACCCACAATAACCATTTTTATGTGTTTTCTTAATACAGTAAAATTATTGGTTACTTACGAACCTCTTTTTAACAATACAGTATTAATCCTTATCCAAATAAATAAGTTAGATATATCATGCATGTAATATAGAACAAAATTGCCTTTTACACTACGCCAAAAATGTTAATAGGTAATGAGTTATCGTAATATTAAAATCTCCGCGCGAGAAATTAAAAATCGATGAAACGTAGCGAAGATATCGTTGGCATCTATATACTAATTGTACTATATATATACTAATTACTATGTATATACTATGTATGTACTATGTATATACTAATTGTTTGTTTGAAAGCGCTAATCTCAGAAACTACTGGTTCAAATTGAAAAAATATTTTTGTGTTGAATATACCATTAATCGAGGGAGGTTTAAGGCTATATGTATATCATCACGCTGCGACCAATAGGAGCGAAGAAAAAGTCATAACTTATATCTTCTAACCACGCAGACGAAGTCGCGGGCAACAGCTATCCTTATCCTTATCCTTACATATTATAAAACAAAGTCCCTCGCCGCGTCTGTCTGTCTGTCTGTTCGCGATAAACTAGAAAAGTACTGAACGGATTTTTATGCGGTTTTCAACGATTGATAGAGCAATTCTTGAGGAAGGTTTTAGTGTATAATAAGTTTAGGTTTTGTGTAAACTGACGATATTACAGCGATATTAGTTAAACATGTCAGAAAAAATTAAGCCATTCGAGAGCTTTCATCGAGAACGCTGCCAAAACCTTTCGAGTTACAACAAAACAATGTATGGCAAGTTTGTACCTCTTTAATAGATCTACAAAAAAGTCCGCGGTGGTATATGTCTATCTTCCAAGGATAACCCACAATAACCATTTTTATGTGTTTTCTTAATACAGTAAAATTATTGGTTACTTACGAACCTCTTTTTAACAATACAGTATTAATCCTTATCCAAATAAATAAGTTAGATATATTATGCATGTAATATAGAACAAATTGCCTTTACACTACGCCAAAAACGTAAATAGGTAATGAGTTATCGTAATATTAAAATCTCCGCGCGAGAAATTAAAAATCGATGAAACGTAGCGAAGATATCGTTGGCATCTATATACTAATTGTACTATATATACACTAATTACTATGTATATACTATGTATGTACTTTGTATATACTAATTGTTTGTTTGAACGCGCTAATCTCAGAAACTACTGGTTCAAATTGAAAAAATATTTTTGTGTTGAATATACCATTAATCGAGGGAGGTTTTAGGCTATATGTATATCATCACGCTGCGACCAATAGGAGCGAAGAAAAAGTCATAACTTATATCTTCTAACCACGCAGACGAAGTCGCGGGCAACAGCTACCCTTATCCTTATCCTTACATATTATAAAACAAAGTCCCCTGCCGCGTCTGTCTGTCTGTCTGTCTGTCTGTCTGTTCGCGATAAACTAGAAAAGTACTGAACGGATTTTTATGCGGTTTTCAACGATAGATAGAGCAATTCTTGAGGAAGGTTTTAGTGTATAATAAGTTTAGGTTTTGTGTAAACTGACGATATTACAGCGATATTAGTTAAACATGTCGGAAAAAATTAAGCCATTCGAGAGCTTTCATCGAGAACGCTGCCAAAACCTTTTGAGTTACAACAAAACAATGTATGGCAAGTTTGTACCTCTTTAATAGATCTACAAAAAAGTCCGCGGTGGTATATGTCTATCTTCCAAGGATAACCCACAATAACCATTTTTATGTGTTTTCTTAATACAGTAAAATTATTGGTTACTTACGAACCTCTTTTTAACAATACAGTATTAATCCTTATCCAAATAAATAAGTTAGATATATTATGCATGTAATATAGAACAAATTGCCTTTTACACTACGCCAAAAACGTAAATAGGTAATGAGTTATCGTAATATTAAAATCTCCGCGCGAGAAATTAAAAATCGATGAAACGTAACGAAGATATCGTTGGCATCTATATACTAATTGTACTATATATATTAATTACTATGTATATACTATGTATGTACTATGTATATACTAATTGTTTGTTTGAAAGCGCTAATCTCAGAAACTACTGGTTCAAATTGAAAAAATATTTTTGTGTTGAATATACCATTAATCGAGGGAGGTTTAAGGCTATATGTATATCATCACGCTGCGACCAATAGGAGCGAAGAAAAAGTCATAACTTATATCTTCTAACCACGCAGACGAAGTCGCGGGCAACAGCTATCCTTATCCTTACATATTATAAAACAAAGTCCCTCGCCGCGTCTGTCTGTCTGTCTGTTCGCGATAAACTAGAAAAGTACTGAACGGATTTTTATGCGGTTTTCAACGATTGATAGAGCAATTCTTGAGGAAGGTTTTAGTGTATAATAAGTTTAGGTTTTGTGTAAACTGACGATATTACAGCGATATTAGTTAAACATGTCAGAAAAAATTAAGCCATTCGAGAGCTTTCATCGAGAACGCTGCCAAAACCTTTCGAGTTACAACAAAACAATGTATGGCAAGTTTGTACCTCTTTAATAGATCTACAAAAAAGTCCGCGGTGGTATATGTCTATCTTCCAAGGATAACCCACAATAACCATTTTTATGTGTTTTCTTAATACAGTAAAATTATTGGTTACTTACGAACCTCTTTTTAACAATACAGTATTAATCCTTATCCAAATAAATAAGTTAGATATATTATGCATGTAATATAGAACAAATTGCCTTTACACTACGCCAAAAACGTAAATAGGTAATGAGTTATCGTAATATTAAAATCTCCGCGCGAGAAATTAAAAATCGATGAAACGTAGCGAAGATATCGTTGGCATCTATATACTAATTGTACTATATATACACTAATTACTATGTATATACTATGTATGTACTTTGTATATACTAATTGTTTGTTTGAAAGCGCTAATCTCAGAAACTACTGGTTCAAATTGAAAAAATATTTTTGTGTTGAATATACCATTAATCGAGGGAGGTTTTAGGCTATATGTATATCATCACGCTGCGACCAATAGGAGCGAAGAAAAAGTCATAACTTATATCTTCTAACCACGCAGACGAAGTCGCGGGCAACAGCTACCCTTATCCTTATCCTTACATATTATAAAACAAAGTCCCCTGCCGCGTCTGTCTGTCTGTCTGTCTGTCTGTCTGTTCGCGATAAACTAGAAAAGTACTGAACGGATTTTTATGCGGTTTTCAACGATAGATAGAGCAATTCTTGAGGAAGGTTTTAGTGTATAATAAGTTTAGGTTTTGTGTAAACTGACGATATTACAGCGATATTAGTTAAACATGTCGGAAAAAATTAAGCCATTCGAGAGCTTTCATCGAGAACGCTGCCAAAACCTTTTGAGTTACAACAAAACAATGTATGGCAAGTTTGTACCTCTTTAATAGATCTACAAAAAAGTCCGCGGTGGTATATGTCTATCTTCCAAGGATAACCCACAATAACCATTTTTATGTGTTTTCTTAATACAGTAAAATTATTGGTTACTTACGAACCTCTTTTTAACAATACAGTATTAATCCTTATCCAAATAAATAAGTTAGATATATTATGCATGTAATATAGAACAAATTGCCTTTTACACTACGCCAAAAACGTAAATAGGTAATGAGTTATCGTAATATTAAAATCTCCGCGCGAGAAATTAAAAATCGATGAAACGTAACGAAGATATCGTTGGCATCTATATACTAATTGTACTATATATATTAATTACTATGTATATACTATGTATGTACTATGTATATACTAATTGTTTGTTTGAAAGCGCTAATCTCAGAAACTACTGGTTCAAATTGAAAAAATATTTTTGTGTTGAATATACCATTAATCGAGGGAGGTTTAAGGCTATATGTATATCATCACGCTGCGACCAATAGGAGCGAAGAAAAAGTCATAACTTATATCTTCTAACCACGCAGACGAAGTCGCGGGCAACAGCTATCCTTATCCTTACATATTATAAAACAAAGTCCCTCGCCGCGTCTGTCTGTCTGTCTGTTCGCGATAAACTAGAAAAGTACTGAACGGATTTTTATGCGGTTTTCAACGATTGATAGAGCAATTCTTGAGGAAGGTTTTAGTGTATAATAAGTTTAGGTTTTGTGTAAACTGACGATATTACAGCGATATTAGTTAAACATGTCAGAAAAAACTAAGCCATTCGAGAGCTTTCATCGAGAACGCTGCCAAAACCTTTCGAGTTACAACAAAACAATGTATGGCAAGTTTGTACCTCTTTAATAGATCTACAAAAAAGTCCGCGGTGGTATATGTCTATCTTCCAAGGATAACCCACAATAACCATTTTTATGTGTTTTCTTAATACAGTAAAATTATTGGTTACTTACGAACCTCTTTTTAACAATACAGTATTAATCCTTATCCAAATAAATAAGTTAGATATATTATGCATGTAATATAGAACAAATTGCCTTTTACACTACGCCAAAAACGTAAATAGGTAATGAGTTATCGTAATATTAAAATCTCCGCGCGAGAAATTAAAAATCGATGAAACGTAGCGAAGATATCGTTGGCATCTATATACTAATTGTACTATATATATACTAATTACTATGTATATACTATGTATGTACTATGTATATACTAATTGTTTGTTTGAAAGCGCTAATCTCAGAAACTACTGGTTCAAATTGAAAAAATATTTTTGTGTTGAATATACCATTAATCGAGGGAGGTTTTAGGCTTTATGTATATCATCACGCTGCGACCAATAGGAGCGAAGAAAAAGTCATAACTTATATCTTCTAACCACGCAGACGAAGTCGCGGGCAACAGCTAGTTTTTTATTATAACTAATTTCGTCTCCTATTTTTTTCAGGTTTTCATTAAACAGCATGGATACGTACTAGTGTTCAATAGAACTAACTGTCCCATTGGTCAATATTAGATTGGTTAGGTTAAATCCATTGCAGAGCGTCTCAACGCGCCTCCTTTGCGATTTGGCGCAAATTTTGCGATGCGGCCCACGGCAGCCTGTTAAGTGTTGAACATACAGTATGCGCCGGCCTTAATACAACATAACGACGCATTTATTTATAGTTTGGTTTTAATTTGAGTTTGTTTACACGCTAGGCGGGGCGAGTGACGGATTTATGGTGAATTTTAATTGCATTTTTAATTATTTTTCAACAACTGCGCTGCCGGCAAATTGAATACGAGCTCACTTGTGTTGCGATCTTATCTTGTTTGTCTAGATACAGCTAAATACGATATTCTAATATTTTTAGTTATCATGCAATGATTTATGATACCATTTAAATTAATATCGTGTTACCACGGCTCGTTGATCAAGTATCCTGTCTAGTTGATAGTTAATTTATTAAATTCGTCTAATAAAAATAAGTATGAGAGACACGCGTCCTCCTTTATATACCTACCTATAATATTTTCTCCTTAATGTACAAAACTAACTGAGGAAAAAATGGTAAATTGCAACAAGTTTTATGATTTCTTAATTGAACGCTTTCTGTCGTGTATTTCTCCCAGAAACTGCCACTAAACTTGGCCAATGTTAAATAATAATTATCAAAACGATTACATTATTACTATCTAATATAATTCAATTACTATTCATATCACCAACCGTTGCTCAGATTACTTGGAATCGACAAACGCTTCTGATTATCATCTATAAAACAACAATAAAAAAAAATATTACCATACTTTTTACGGTCGTACGGGCACTTTTTTAACTCATTCGATTATTTAATGTCCGCGAACGAATAGAATGGGCCTTAAATCAGCAGGATTCTAAATATATTAATTTTTATACAACATGACTATCAAAATTTTATTGCTTAACCATTGATAGTCAGACCAAAAACTGTTTCGATATCTGAACTTGTTTCCTCAAAAGGCCAATTTCAAGAGTGGTCACACACGTTACAAGTTAATACTGAATTAATTGTCTTAGGATGTTCCAATAAATCCACTGTCGTTATTATAAACCTCTAGTTTGCTTAGACTGCTGTTTAACTTGTAACAATAAAAGAGTTACACCTTCACTCTCAAGCTAAAACATACCTTATTTTTGATACATTTAAGTTCATTTTTCCCTTCTATACATAGCATTTTTCAATCCCATTATCAGATTTTACTAGCCCACGCCCATTGATTAACACGGCTGATAAAAGTTAGTTTAATGAAGTATTTTTATACTTAGCATTTTTTCACATTGTTAGCAGACAGCAAGATTTGGAACAGAAGGCAGTGGAGAAGTATTCTTGAGGAACAATATTAGAACAATACAAATGAAGTTGGTATTAATGATATTAGTATTTTTATGTATTGAGAAATAATGTTCACAATATTATTTAAAACAAAAAAATTTACAACGGAATTCAAATAAGAAAGTACAGAGCAAAGATGTATTTATTTTTTGGGACCAAATTACAGCTATTTCACTTTGAATAGAAAATGAATTAACAAAATCGGTTCATCCAGACCGACGTTGAAAACGTCAAATTGAGAACCTCCTAATTTTTTAGTGGGTGAAAAAATACGTTCCACTTCAACGAGCCAAAAGATTACAGAAACGGAAAGTTTACTCTCTTCCACCAATTGCAAATTGTTCTTCTTCTACGATATTCTTTCATCTACCGTTTGCCATATGCCTGTCCAAAAAACCTCCATTTGGAGCGGTTGGAAGTCTTCATGGTCTATACAAATAGATAGGTTTTCTTCCTTCAGTTAAATTTTACATTCGCCATCTCTGTTAAATTCCACAGATATCAGCTGGTTTTCTAAAGGCTGAAATTCCGCAAATAATATGGATTGAACTTTCAGTACTAAAATATCTGTCTGATTATGATTTACTTTGCAGTAAATGCAACTCTACAATATGAACTGAAGTTGGGATGTAAATGCCAGCAAATTTCAATGTGAGCTTCCGAATAATTATTATGTAATACAGACGGTTTACTACGGAATACAGTATTCGCTGGATTCTGAGAATTTTGACCGGTCCTAGAGAGAATCAAAGCGATCTCATTTTGTATGAAAGTTCGCTTTATATTTAGCTTCTGTTCCTCATTTTCACGTAGGTAGGTATAACAGAACGAGTTTTGCTTTACTTATAGGCACACATACCTGTACTATACTTATATTATTAGTAATAGTATGAGCACTGCAAAAAAGGTTTTATTATATTTTCTGCTTTACACCAGCTGCTCTAAAGCACGATTTCCAATTATGTAAAACTTCTTAAGCTTCTCTCATCTCATCCGTTCGTCCGTCTTCGGTCTCCTGATGCAAGCAGATCTTCTGTCAAGACTGCCAAATTCGGCAGAACTAAAAAGCGAGAAGGCAATGCACTTTACCAAAGAGTGTCATCTTTCGTAGGAAAATATTTTAATAAATCGAGTTTGTTTTTGACGTTTCTTGATGGATATAAGGCCTCAACTCAATATTGAGACCAATTGTATACCTTAAAAATAAAAACCACTCGTAAACTTACAATCCTAATAGCAGTGACTTTTGGAAAAGGGTATGTAATAGTATGTATTACAAAGTCCTTCACCGCGTCAGTCTGTCTGTCTGTCTGTCGGTTTGCGATAAACTCAAAAACTAGTGCACCGATTTTCATGCAGTTTTCATCTAGGAAGGCTTAAGTATACATAAAATTTGTTCAGTTAAAATAAATACGCCGGAAAAACAGTTATGTTATTAATAGGTAATATTAAATATACCTTAAAGATGGCTTAAAACTTATTTATGAATAAATAAGTGTTAGATACGGAAAGATCAGTCTATGAAATCTAATAAACGCCTGGATAAACGGCTTTAATACCGCTTTGAAAAACGGAAATAGTTAATAAAAAATGTATAATTCGCAGGATAAATAAACTAGAGATTAAACTTAACGGCAAACAGTAATGGCAAGTAATTTACACAAATAAAAAAAGAAATGCCCAAAATTCCTAAGTTCTTATTGCAACGCCGCTCCAAATATTTCACTGTCCAAATACCGCTTCGTTACAATTAACCCTACGGTGCCTTTAAAAAAATTGCCGCGTAGCGACTCCGACAAACGAAGAATTAATATCGTAGTCCAGGGCCATTTATTTTGAGTTCCCACTTACCACTTTGTAAGTACACCGGCCCTTTATCTCCCCGTAATTATGCATCAGCACTGTATTGTTTGCTTAAGATTTGTTCGGGTGATGAATAATTACTTCGCTTTGAGTCGACTGCCGCGCTTGCTTTATTACTTGGTATGAGGCGTAATGCGGTTGCAGGCAACGAATACAATTCTTTTGTTTATGATACATACTGATTTTATATTCTTGACTTGATGCTAGATTGCGCTGGAGTTACCTGGTTGAAATAAAAGTTTTAACAGTCCAACATAAAAGTTTAGATCAGTCATAATCCTTGATTTAATATTTTTAGGTAAGTACATATCTGAAAATTGCAAAAGGCTATTTTCCATAATCACGCTTTGATTCGGAATCAAGTATCTATGACAAAATGATGGATTCCTACTGACTGGTTTGTAAGGACATTACGTTATTTTGAAAGGATACTTTACAGTTATTGCTGAATGATTATCAACGTTTAATTAATAACTTTCAGAATGTTCACACTGCTTAATAAAAAAAACTTGCTTCATCTATACAGCTACTTTGGGTGTCTTGATGCCTTCGAACTCAAGAATGTAATTAAACGCCCTCTGTAATTTTTATTAGTAAACTAACCTTACTTATTGTACGCAATAGTTTTCAATGATGAAGACAGATGTCGCTAGCAATCAACGTATGCGCACTCTTGCTACTAACGCCATCTGTACCATACGCAGCAAACTCTAAGCTTTCTAACTGATATCTGAACAAAAGCTCACCATCAGATCCTGAAGATGGCGCTGTTATAAACTTTCAAAAGCTTACTAATTAAATAAATTTGTTGTTTGCAGCATATTTATGTTTCCAGCACTGCTTGTGTCAGTTAAAAATCATCCTGGTTTTCATATTGATGAAAATCTTTTCAGTTTTACAAGAAAAAACTTTTAAGTAAGTAATGTTTTTCTTACTCTCAGTTATTTTATTTTATTCGGGGATTCCTTTGTCCTCATACTTTATATTATTATAGTTTTCCATATCAAAAAATCTAGAATTCGGTAATACATTGCCGACCATTATTACTATCCTAATTGTAAAAGCTCTAACCCTACGTCAAACCATTATGTTCTTGCTAGTTCTTAGTTCAATTGAGAGATGGCGCTTTAACAAGTTTGGTTCTGCATGCGTATACGACGATATATTATATTATTTTTATGGTCCTTATAAAGGCATCAATAAACAAAAAGTACATACCCAAAAGTGATTTAATATATTGCTTTATAAGTTATACTAGCTGTTGCCCGCGACTTCGTCTGCGTGGTTAGAAGATATAAGTTATGACTTTTTCTTCGCTCCTATTGGTCGCAGCGTGATGATATACATATAGCCTAAAACCTCCCTCGATTAATGGTATATTCAACACAAAAATATTTTTTCAATTTGAACCAGTAGTTTCTGAGATTAGCGCGTTCAAACAAACAATCAAACAAACAATTAGTATAAACATAGTACATACATAGTATATACATAGTAATTAGTATATATATAGTACAATTAGTATATAGATGCCAACGATATCTTCGCTACGTTTCATCGATTTTAAATTTTTCGCGCGGAGATTTTAATATTACGATAACTCATTACCTATTAACACATTTTTGGCGTAGTGTAAAAGGCAATTTTGTTCTATATTACATGCATAATATATCTAACTTATTTATTTTGATAAGGATTAATACTGTATTGTTAAAAAGAGGTTCGTAAGTAACCAATAATTTTACTGTATTAAGAAAACACATAAAAATGGTTATTGTGGGTTATCCTTGGAAGATAGACATATACCACCGCGGACTTTTTTGTAGATCTATTAAAGAGGTACAAACTTGCCATACATTGTTTTGTTGTAACTCAAAAGGTTTTGGCAGCGTTCTCGATGAAAGCTCTCGAATGGCTTAATTTTTTCCGACATGTTTAACTAATATCGCTGTAATATCGTCAGTTTACACAAAACCTAAACTTATTATACACTAAAACCTTCCTCAAGAATTGCTCTATCAATCGTTGAAAACCGCATAAAAATCCGTTCAGTACTTTTCTAGTTTATCGCGAACAGACAGACAGACAGACGCGGCGAGGGACTTTGTTTTATAATATGTAAGGATAAGGATAAGGATAAGGATGTAAGGATAGCTGTTGCCCGCGACTTCGTCTGCGTGGTTAGAAGATATAAGTTATGACTTTTTCTTCGCTCCTATTGGTCGCAGCGTGATGATATACATAAAGCCTAAAACCTCCCTCGATTAATGGTATATTCAACACAAAAATATTTTTTCAATTTGAACCAGTAGTTTCTGAGATTAGCGCGTTCAAACAAACAATCAAACAAACAATTAGTATATACATAGTACATACATAGTATATACATAGTAATTAGTATATATATAGTACAATTAGTATATAGATGCCAACGATATCTTCGCTACGTTTCATCGATTTTAAATTTTTCGCGCGGAGATTTTAATATTACGATAACTCATTACCTATTAACACATTTTTGGCGTAGTGTAAAAGGCAATTTTGTTCTATATTACATGCATAATATATCTAACTTATTTATTTGGATAAGGATTAATACTGTATTGTTAAAAAGAGGTTCGTAAGTAACCAATAATTTTACTGTATTAAGAAAACACATAAAAATGGTTATTGTGGGTTATCCTTGGAAGATAGACATATACCACCGCGGACTTTTTTGTAGATCTATTAAAGAGGTACAAACTTGCCATACATTGTTTTGTTGTAACTCGAAAGGTTTTGGCAGCGTTCTCGATGAAAGCTCTCGAATGGCTTAATTTTTTCCGACATGTTTAACTAATATCGCTGTAATATCGTCAGTTTACACAAAACCTAAACTTATTATACACTAAAACCTTCCTCAAGAATTGCTCTATCAATCGTTGAAAACCGCATAAAAATCCGTTCAGTACTTTTCTAGTTTATCGCGAACAGACAGACAGACAGACGCGGCGAGGGACTTTGTTTTATAATATGTATAAGGATAAGGATAAGGATAAGGATGTAAGGATAGCTGTTGCCCGCGACTTCGTCTGCGTGGTTAGAAGATATAAGTTATGACTTTTTCTTCGCTCCTATTGGTCGCAGCGTGATGATATACATAAAGCCTAAAACCTCCCTCGATTAATGGTATATTCAACACAAAAATATTTTTTCAATTTGAACCAGTAGTTTCTGAGATTAGCGCGTTCAAACAAACAATCAAACAAACAATTAGTATATACATAGTACATACATAGTATATACATAGTAATTAGTATATATATAGTACAATTAGTATATAGATGCCAACGATATCTTCGCTACGTTTCATCGATTTTAAATTTTTCGCGCGGAGATTTTAATATTACGATAACTCATTACCTATTAACACATTTTTGGCGTAGTGTAAAAGGCAATTTTGTTCTATATTACATGCATAATATATCTAACTTATTTATTTGGATAAGGATTAATACTGTATTGTTAAAAAGAGGTTCGTAAGTAACCAATAATTTTACTGTATTAAGAAAACACATAAAAATGGTTATTGTGGGTTATCCTTGGAAGATAGACATACCACCGCGGACTTTTTTGTAGATCTATTAAAGAGGTACAAACTTGCCATACATTGTTTTGTTGTAACTCGAAAGGTTTTGGCAGCGTTCTCGATGAAAGCTCTCGAATGGCTTAATTTTTTCCGACATGTTTAACTAATATCGCTGTAATATCGTCAGTTTACACAAAACCTAAACTTATTATACACTAAAACCTTCCTCAAGAATTGCTCTATCTATCATTGAAAACCGCATAAAAATCCGTTCAGTACTTTTCTAGTTTATCGCGAACAGACAGACAGACAGACGCGGCGGGGGACTTTGTTTTATAATATGTAAGGATAAGGATAGCTGTTGCCCGCGACTTCGTCTGCGTGGTTAGAAGATATAAGTTATGACTTTTTCTTCGCTCCTATTGGTCGCAGCGTGATGATATACATAAAGCCTAAAACCTCCCTCGATTAATGGTATATTCAACACAAAAATATTTTTTCAATTTGAACCAGTAGTTTCTGAGATTAGCGCGTTCAAACAAACAATCAAACAAACAATTAGTATAAACATAGTACATACATAGTATATACATAGTAATTAGTATATATATAGTACAATTAGTATATAGATGCCAACGATATCTTCGCTACGTTTCATCGATTTTTAATTTCTCGCGCGGAGATTTTAATATTACGATAACTCATTACCTATTAACATTTTTGGCGTAGTGTAAAAGGCAATTTTGTTCTATATTACATGCATAATATATCTAACTTATTTATTTGGATAAGGATTAATACTGTATTGTTAAAAAGAGGTTCGTAAGTAACCAATAATTTTACTGTATTAAGAAAACACATAAAAATGGTTATTGTGGGTTATCCTTGGAAGATAGACATACCACCGCGGATTTTTTTGTAGATCTATTAAAGAGGTACAAACTTGCCATACATTGTTTTGTTGTAACTCGAAAGGTTTTGGCAGCGTTCTCGATGAAAGCTCTCGAATGGCTTAATTTTTTCCGACATGTTTAACTAATATCGCTGTAATATCGTCAGTTTACACAAAACCTAAACTTATTATACACTAAAACCTTCCTCAAGAATTGCTCTATCTATCATTGAAAACCGCATAAAAATCCGTTCAGTACTTTTCTAGTTTATCGCGAACAGACAGACAGACAGACGCGGCGGGGGACTTTGTTTTATAATATGTAAGGATAAGGATAGCTGTTGCCCGCGACTTCGTCTGCGTGGTTAAAAGATATAAGTTATGACTTTTTCTTCGCTCCTATTGGTCGCAGCGTGATGATATACATATAGCCTAAAACCTCCCTCGATTAATGGTATATTCAACACAAAAATATTTTTTCAATTTGAACCAGTAGTTTCTGAGATTAGCGCGTTCAAACAAACAATCAAACAAACAATTAGTATAAACATAGTACATACATAGTATATACATAGTAATTAGTATATATATAGTACAATTAGTATATAGATGCCAACGATATCTTCGCTACGTTTCATCGATTTTAAATTTTTCGCGCGGAGATTTTAATATTACGATAACTCATTACCTATTAACACATTTTTGGCGTAGTGTAAAAGGCAATTTTGTTCTATATTACATGCATAATATATCTAACTTATTTATTTTGATAAGGATTAATACTGTATTGTTAAAAAGAGGTTCGTAAGTAACCAATAATTTTACTGTATTAAGAAAACACATAAAAATGGTTATTGTGGGTTATCCTTGGAAGATAGACATATACCACCGCGGACTTTTTTGTAGATCTATTAAAGAGGTACAAACTTGCCATACATTGTTTTGTTGTAACTCAAAAGGTTTTGGCAGCGTTCTCGATGAAAGCTCTCGAATGGCTTAATTTTTTCCGACATGTTTAACTAATATCGCTGTAATATCGTCAGTTTACACAAAACCTAAACTTATTATACACTAAAACCTTCCTCAAGAATTGCTCTATCAATCGTTGAAAACCGCATAAAAATCCGTTCAGTACTTTTCTAGTTTATCGCGAACAGACAGACAGACAGACGCGGCGAGGGACTTTGTTTTATAATATGTAAGGATTATAGTTTATTAGTTAGTTTATAAGTTAATATTTTACAAGTCCGATTCGCACTTGCCTTGTTTTTATACAAGGCAAGTGCGAATCGGACTTGTAAAACTGCGATTTCATCAGGCTATCTAGTTATTGAAAAAAAAATTGCTCCAAAAACTTAAAGTTTTTATAATAGCTTTTTTCAAGACCTGTTTTTTTATTCACTGATCGTAGTGGCTTTGCGGTTCTACGTATAAATTTTCATGTAAAATGAGGTCTGTCTGAGGCCTTCTGGACTCAGTCAAACTACCTATGGGATTTTTTCAAAGTCTAACTTTAACTCCTTGACACCACTAGTAAACTAAAAAGAAAAGCTTCGTGAGTACACCTGAATGTTCAAACTTTGTTTATTTGGCAGCAGGTCCTTTTTTTGTGTTTCCCTCTTTACTTTAAGCTATGAGAAATTGTTCCTTAACAAATTCTACGATGCCAAGGAGAAAACGAGTTTATATTGGCTCTTTACTTTTACCAACCATTCCTAGTGGATACGCAGACCTGTGCCTATTAACTATCCCTATCTAAATAAATAAATGTACTTAATAGATGCACGTGGATACTTAATTACCCAATTATCTTCGCGTGGGTGACTACATCAGGAACACTGAGCAAAAATTTGTTTCCACTTTCTTTGTTCCACCCGACATCCTACGAATTAACCTTTGTCACTAACAATGTGAAATGGCCTATGATCAGGTAGGTCATAACTCATATGTCAAGGGGAAGTTGATACACGATTATCCAGCGCACCAGACCTCAAAATCCTACCATATATAAAAGTAACGCAAATTAAGTATTTCATTTCACCTTCTCAGCTGAACCAAAGTTCATGTATCTCAAAAATATCACTTGTAAAACAGTGACTGTGACAATGTCGCTTCTATCAATCACAGTGTTCATAATAATCCTCATCCTAACCACAGCAAAATCCGATTTGCAAAATAAAACTCCACCGAAATCTTCAGTGCAGAATTTTAAATTGTTTGTTGCAAACATGATAAAGGACCAGAGCTTTAAAATTCAAACGCTCCTGAAGAAAATTCAAACAAACGCGCAATCCGTATTAGAGAAAATAGAAAACACCAAGCAAGACTCGAAAGGGAGGAAAAGGAATGTTTTAAAAATCAGTGCTAGCAAAGAAGGACATCAGATAGAATCGCCAGTGTTGAAAAGCAATGAAGTTATCGATCCATCGATTGACGCAGCTGAATCGAGAAGTTTTAACAGCCATTACGCTCCATCAGGGTACGGAGTCAGTGGTAACGCGAACTACGCTACACCAACGTATCACCATCACTCGATTGGATTCGATCCGATCAACATAGTCGTGTCAATGTCACTCCTATCTTTCTTATTGCAAGCTCTTCAAGGTTTGCTGGGCAGAACCAGATTACCGACGCCAGTCGTCGAAGCAAGGGCACTGAATTCAATACAAGATTGGAATAAGAAATATGAAGAGCATCTGCCAGCGACTGATAAGAATAAATACGTTCTGAAGAATAAGTATTTTAAGAAATATTTTCGTAAGTAGAGAGATAGGGAATGCTTGAAATTCGAGATACAATATCAATTTAGATATTTCCACTATTTATTTTGCACTTTTTTTATTTAAACTTAAGAGAATTCACAGAACTTTGACGTAAATTGTAACAGCTACGTATTGTAGACATTAAGCTATTAATATCCTAAGAAAAGCTTCATTAAGTAAATGTTTTGTGAACAAAATGTGTCTTTTAAAATTTTGTCTATTTAATTTTCACTTAACCTAATTGCATCTGTAGTTAAGCGACATAATTTCCATTTCATTCAGTGTTTTACGAGTCATAAAACAGTATTAAAACACAAGTAAATTGCTGTTTAATTGTGTATAGAAGGAGTTACTTTGTCTATTTAAAGAGAACTTCTCAGAAATATATATAGACTTCTTTTTTCGGGTTTTTTAGGAAGTGAGTCTACTATAACATAATTAAATATTTTTTTATTTCTATTATTTTATTAAATATTAATTTCCTACATTTTATAAAACAGGAATCTTAGTTTGATTAAAACTCTTTTGTTTTTATTAAAATACGTTCGTTTGTTTCGGCATTCCTTTAGTCGTCAATTTTCATTGAAGATTATATTCATAATATGTCGTCGTATTCGAAATTCAAATCCAGGCTTCACCTCTATTTTAAATTAACAAAGAAGGCCTACATGAAAAAAAATGTCTAGAACACAACACAACATTACATTTTACTTTTAAAATTATTATTTAAATTACAAAGAGGCTTTAAGTGGTAGGTATTATTTCTGCTAAAAGCTTTGTATTCAGTTTATAATGAATGATAATTATAATAGAATGCTGTTACGAGAAGTAATCAAAAACAAATTAAAATTTTGTCTTTACAAAAACATCACAAGGATATTGAAATGTATTTTAATTATAAAATTAAACTTCTAACTGCTAAAATGGACCGTTAGAGCTCTAGATATTGGGATGAACTTGATAGAACTGGTACCAAATAGACTAAACTGTGACAAAAAAAATGCCAGGTATTAAGAGAAAAAGGAGGCCTTTCCCTTGGAATTTAGAGTGTGATGGCCAAGTGATTTAAGTCACCACGCCAAACCCAATGAGCACGACGTGTCTCCGGTTCGTTCCCCGCGTAGAGCAAGCATGAGTGTGATTCTCGAATACTTGTTCAGAGTCCCAGTCTTTGTGCACGTGATTTGAATGTTTGTGAAACGCCCGCGACACAAGCATTAAATTCCTTACTACGGAAGTAGTTATTTTTAAAGCTGATACTAAAACGACTTAGCACTTGGGCTTGTTTTCATAGGGTTAATTTCAAAATCAAGTTTATTTAGGTAAGCGATTTCATTTCTCCATGATTTTTTCCCCTATCCTACGTTATTATTTACCATTTTGGAATCCAAGCAATCCAAATAAAAATTATAATCGTACAGTCTAAAAATCCAAAACATGTGAATTACGAGCGTTCCGAATCATTTTTATTGGTTGTGAAAACGGTCCTCCTGAGGTCTGTAAATAGCTAAAACATAGCTGCCAAGTTATACAATTTCATGAAATACAGCCTGGTGATAGGCGGATAGACAGAGCCTTACTAAAAGCATTTCTTTCTTACCCTTTGATTACGGAAACCTAAAATTCATTAGCCCAGCTATCAGAATACGTTAAATAAATGAAATCAATTTAACCATTGCGGACTTACAATATTATGTGTACGAATTTAATGCTGCGTATTAATAACAACAAGGACTAGACAACCGCACAAAGAAACCAAATCCAATAGTAATGGTGATACGAAGAGACATGACCTTCATAGTATCTGCAGTTATATTGTAAGGTCATAGCGGTGAACCCATTGCTGGATTCTCACGAGATCGAGTAGCACTCTAAGTGGATATCGTTTGCCATCTACTCAACTCTGTTTGTACACAAGATTATTTTATGCTGTATTGTACCAAAATGATTGGAGATGTCATACCTTTGTAAATGTTTGCCTTAGATACTGGATGTGGGTGAAATACTGGGTTATTGGGTTGTAAACAATACTTTTTGGTATACGTAGACGTAAATGGCAAAAATGGAAAGGCTTGTTTAAGTGATGATTCTGGGTTAATATCATGATGATAGTAAAAAAATACGTACTGTATTGACAAATTGTAGGACTAAATATATATAATCGCCTACAAAGACCACAAAGGATATAAAGTTTTATGATGGATTTGTCTTTGTTTTGTTTATTTATTTTATATTGCAATTAATGTAAAGGTTTAAATTTTTAGAGTAATACTCAATAATTTACCAGCTTTAAGTCTCACTGTTTTTCAAGTTCAAGATAGGTTTGTGAGGCGTTCTTTAAATTCATTCGCATTTGATTATTCCAAAAACCGATTTCAATGTAAAACTCTAAACAGTTTAAAAATAATAATTAGCTGCAGACGTAAGTATCCACATTAAAAGAAAAGTATGTCACAATAATTTCCTACCAATTTGCTTTAAAAATTAAGAAAATATAACGTTATGAGGAAAAAGAAAACAAGAGAGCAGAGGCTTTACGGCACGTGAATTATGAGGTCAGGGGAAAATAGCTCTGTCATATTTGTTGTTCATTTATGTTCCTTATTTGTCTCGAACCAGTCATGCTAAATGTTATTTAACCCTCGCAAATACGAGCGTATTGCTTTTGTTTTTAGAACGAGTTTTTGAAATTTATCAATCATTAGGTGGGACCTCTCATCAATTGTTTTATATTTGTGTAATTTTTTTATTGGTCTGCAACTGGCGGTATTATTTCTAGATATTTTTTGGGGTCTGTATCCACCGGGTTAAACCAGAAACCTATCACTGAGGCTCCGCAGTTCCTCCGTCATCACAAATCACGATGGAATCACGAAATATTTAGAAAAAAAGGTTTTGTTCCTCTTATGGGGTAAGGAAAATCGAGACTATACGAAACATTTGACATAATAATCAAAAATACTACAATAATAATTCTGCTAACGTTTTACACTTTGCACTCACAAAAAAAAAACATAGAACGTAGTATTAAAAGTAAAATATAATAAGGATTATCGTATTAAAGACTCAAAACTGCTAAATTTTGTTTACTCCTAACTCTATTTTTACGTCAATGTAAATTTAAATTTTAAACATTTTAGTGTTGGCTTAGAGTTTCAGTAAAAATCCCATATTATCCTCTGTCGGATAGCCGACAAGCGCGGAGCAGTACAGTGACCAAATAAATCTGTATCAAGGATATTATCCCATTTTATGAAAGTTTGGCCACAAGGTGGTCTTTCAAATGTACCGCTTTTAATATAAAGCGATTTATGTCATGTTTTACTTCTGTTGGCTTACTGTCGTCATGGGCTTTGTCCAAACAGCCACTTTTTTTTTTTAAATATCTGGTTTTAAGCAAACTATGACTAGTTCACCCGACTCATGCTACTGGCCGGTGGAAGCCCGCGGTCGGTGTATGAAGGATTGCGACGCTTTACCATACAAATTATAGGCTATGACTACTTTGCCAGACTATTTGGCGAGGCTACCAGCCGGAGTAAAGATAAAAACTAACTACGTTGGCAGCGTTCTGAAAGGGCACCATTAAGGCACAGAATAGCGGGTTAGTGCGTTGCTATCAATATTATTAAGGCAAGGATCAAGAGAGACTGGATGTCAGTTGAAATATTGTTAAGAAATTATTAAAATGAGCTTTAGACGCGGTCCTGAGTATACACTCCGTAAAACTTATCACACTTATCAGTTCGACTCGCAACAACTCATGATTAAGGACTCCGGTTGGGTCCGAAACTAGTCGGGCAATCTCTTTAAAAACGCGTTGCATCATTTAATAACGATTTTTTCAGTTTTATCAATATTTCCAAAAAAAACACTACAAACACATATGACATCGTGTTTTATTTTAATAGTTGTAAGTTTACTTGATCAAGTTTTATTTAACGTTAACATGAAAACTGGAAATTTTCTACGTATACAAATATATCTTTATCAATATTGGTATACCGCCCGCAAGTGAATGAAGATACATCGTAACAATTCATCGTCCTTATTTCTTTATGGGAGCAAAATAAACATTAACTGCCTGTATGTATCATTTTATTAAAATAATGTGCCGACGAAAATGTAAGAGTTGAAGATGACTTCATATAAATCTACATCATACATAAGCTGTTAAATGTTTTAAAAAGGGAAAATAATGCTACTATATTCTAACACTCAAAACTATGTGCTTGCATCCTATCGGCATAGGAATTTGTTTTTAAGTTGTTAGACATTCGCTTTATGGACAACTTTAAGAAAACCGATAGCTTTGCTAGAAAATGCTCGTTTGTTTGGAGTCTATAGGTCATAATGACGTGGCCAATCGAAACGAAATGTCATTTTCATAATTTTTTTTTCTCTTAATGCTATTCGTTGTAGAAATATCATGTAGCGATTGTACAAACCTCAATAACCTGGGCACCACGAGACCCCTAGTATGACTAGTATGATCCCTAGTCCGCCAACAAACTGTTATACAGTTTGGCGAGATTTCGAAATTGTGTTTCTTGGATAAATAAACTGGTTTTCAGACTTTCTAGCTACAGACTGATCCGTAATGACTGTCAAAGATAATATATTATGTTGAACAGCCGAGACCCACGTTTTAAAGTAAGTAATTAATATTATTGCGGAGGTGCCACTATTTGCATTGTATTGCGCTATCCCTACCACAAGCATTACAATATTATTTTGAGACGTGGTGGTAGACCCATAGGTCTGGTGTCATGAACATTCTCTGTTAGGTACTTAACCCAATAAGACTACCGTTACCTGTTGTTAATACATTCAACCCTACCAGTCCAGAAAATTGATCACAAACTCTCATTTTAATATCCTAATCTTAACGCAAGCCACGGTATCCCTACTTGTGTTCATACTAAGCTGTGTGACGGAGGTTAATGCATCACGCCGCTTTGCCTCGGATTTTAGATCCTGCATAAACTATTCAAAACGGGATAGAATTTTGGTTTTTATTTAATTTATTTGTTTTATTAGATTTTTGCGTGGGACGTCTCTGTTATATTATCGCCGAGACACATCCTACTCTTATAAGATAATAAACACTTTAATAAAGCTCAAAAGTAAAGATAATTTTGATACAAAACATATTTTTCATTAAACAGAAGTTGCTTGTTTTTTTATTTAAACAAATAGCAATGAAACAAACGTGATATGTTCCACATAATTTTATTTTTCAAAATAAACAATATGTTCCATTTATAACGAAATCTAAGTGAACCCTCACAAAGGGACTTATTCCATAATATTACATTCAACGAGTTTCTCAGAAAGACGAATTTTGATAAATTCTTGGAATTCATTCTGCTTTTCAGTTATCTACCATATATAGGTATGTATATCATTCAAATAAGAACTTCTTAACAATTTGATATTAAGACTTTCATTGAAATTTTTTTTTTATTAAACGGCTTCATTTTGTTGTGCGAATGACAATTCTTTTTGATTAGTATGACTAAAGTCATGGTTATAGGAAATGGAACAGAATAATATTATGGTTGAGCAAGCGAGACAGCGCTATTTATATCTTAACAAGCTTTTCGCCCTCCTCGAGGTCGGTTATGGCGCGTTTCCAAGAGAACTCTTCAAAAGCCCGGGATAAAAAACTATCCTATGTAAAGAACATAGGATAGTTTTTTATCCCGGGCTCAAGGTCAACTCTATCTCTATACCAAATTTCATTAAAATCAGTTCAGTGGTTTAGACGTGAAAGCGTAACAGACAGACAGAGTTACATTCACATTTATTATATTAGTAAGGATAAAATCTTAATATTAACACTTTGAATCTATAAACTGATTATCATTTAGACTATGTTATTAAAATCATATTTTGGGTGTCATGAGCAGGCCAGAAGATGAAGTATGACTAAAACTTCATAGTTTTTTTTCGTTTTCACCAACGTTACCGGTTGTTAGGATAAAACATTGTTCATTCATCACTGCTTTTGTACCCTAAATCATATTTTATGAGCTTATTCATGATTAACATGATATATTCGTATAGATCTGCGTTCGACAGTGAGTGGTCTGAAAATTGCCCTTGAAATTGTGGAAAGATTCTTGTCGGTCTAGATTTTTAGTTCTTAGACATAATATATGTGTAATACAAGACAAGTCCTTGTTACACAAAAAGGAAAGAATACGTTCTGTTATTCCAGAAGTTGATTCTCTTTGTTCATAACAAAATTTCATATTTTACTTAGAACCAGAAATCTTGTTAAAAATATCAGAAATATTGTCTATTCCAATTATGTTTCCGACTTTACTAAGATCTTAGATAAAGCTAAGCTAATCCGGGTAAACCTGGGGTGACTCACTCTTTTAACATTACCCTTGGCATCGTTATATATATACTTATTTTCTTCGTAAATGAGATAGCCCTGAATAAGCTTTCCTTATTTCGTAGATAACGAAATTACTTACATTTCTCCAAGCTTACATTTTTAGTCTAAATAAGATAATATGTTGAAAGGTAATTATGCTGATCTTTCACTCAGACCCTGACGAGACTTTCTCTCCGACTTTTTTTTATTTAAAAGCAAAATAGGTAAGTAGAAAATTTAATTTTAGAAATGACATTTCGTAATATTTTTGTTCCCATAATGTTTCAGAGCATTCCATTAGACTATCCGAACGTGTTTGCTGTATGCGCCTGATGGTTTTGAATAGCAATCAGTCTATCCTTTGGTATACATTATATGTTTTGCTTTAGGCGTCACGGCAAACATGAAACTCTACAACACCTTAAAAGCTTTAGCGACTTAATATTCTGATCTCTAGATAAAATAGAAAGCGGAACACACACGGACTTTATTTTTGTAAAAATAATACCGTATTCTACCCTTTACATAAAAACGTCCGGGTTTTGTGACTTTACAATGATTGACAGACCGGCCTATTGTCAATTGTAACTCAACTGTCACATACAAAAATCTGGCCGCCATTAAATTTTAAATCCACATTTCCTTACAACAATGCGGCCGTCAAAAAAATCAACACCCCGTACAATGGGAACCCTTTATTGCAACATCTCAATGAGACTTCTTAATTTAATATTCAGCTGCGTTTTCTTTGAGCAAATCGGTTTTATACTAATTTGACGTTTGGTTGACAGTTGCAGAAAAAGTTTTGGAACGTTCTTTTGTTATTTAACTCCCGTTTCAATGAAAGTGAGTCACCGAAAATGGATTAAAGGGTTTAGGATGCAGGTAAAAAATACTCCCAACGAAGCTACATTGAAACAGCGTCCGGAATGAAGTTACTAAGTTTTTTTTTGGAATCAATGAAGCTTTTTTTTGGATGTAAATTTTAATAAGAAGTTTTAATAATAAAAAACGCACCTGCATAAAACAACTAAGTGGCTAATAGAAAATTAATTGAACTTTTATTAAGCACAATACAGTGCAATTTTCATTCACTAATGATTATCATGTCATCATGAACTTTTTAATACCATTTAATTTTTACAACAATATGGGCTTCAGCCCATATTGTAGAATTAAAATTAAAATCGTGTTTTTGAACGTCACCTATCTATAAACAGCGGTTTACGAGATAATATGAGGTCATTTAGAATATAGCACACATACAAAATACTCGCGATACTCTTCCTTGCCGTCGAGTAAAATATAATTATAATGGAAGTATTTATACTTAAGAGGGGTCGATACTAGAATCAATCCCATCGTTAAATACGAACCTCATCTTCAAATATTTTCAGATCTATATCAAAATTAAGTACTGGTTTTCATACATCAAAGAGCTTCAAACATTAGTTTAATACTTAGTAAAGTATTTATCATTCAAATCCCTATTATTTGGACACATGTCACCAGTATCAAAGCATCAACCCTTGCAATCTAAATTCAAATAAGTCGCGATGAAATTTGTATGCCCAATCTAAACATTCATTAGGGAATATTTAGGGGTCCGCATCCAGAGGGCAAAAACGGAACCATATTATTCACGCTCAGCTGCCAGTCCACCTGTCCGTCTGTTTCTAGCTAGGCTGTATCTCACGAACCGACATAGCCAGACTGACAGAAATAATTCTGTTGCTGTTATAACCACAAATTATTACATCGAGGAATCGATTAAAAATCGTTTGCTACTGTTATAACTTTGATGTGTGTCCAATTTGTACGGAACTTCTCTAGTCGACTCGCACTTCTCCATTTTTATTTATTTTTCTAAATTCTGTTCAGCAATGGGGTCCCTTGTTAAACCGCTTAAGCTAATTATATAAAACATTGGGGTACACGGCTTATATTTCTACGTTATTAAGCCCCCTTTATATGCACATAATAAGAGCTCATTCCATCTTCCCCTTTGTGCGGAATATTTGTTTGATCTCTCTGATGTAAGGCTCTGCAGGGAGGTAAATGTATTTTTATTGTCTATTAACTGTGCTCAATGTTGTTATAGGTGCAGATAAATATTTAATGTTTTGAGATTAAATCAAGTATTTTAGATCAATAAGAATTTGTCGTAGGGAATGAAATTTTATAGTTCTCACATTTGACACATATATTCAGTAAGGTCGTATAAAATTGGTGTGTAAAAAACTCATATGTTGCAATAACCATGTTTCAATTTATTAAATTCAAAGAAAAGGCGTGTTGTCAATTATAATTAATATTCAATATTTCCATTATTTTATTTTTTTAAGAAGGACATATACAAAAATTTAATATTTAAAATTAACTTTCAGAAAATAAACATTTGTTTATATATTATAAACAAATACTCAACATTTTATTTCTAGGAATGTTTTCTGTATGTTGAGTAAACAAACGTTACCAGTAATATTCAACATAACATTCTCTTTACAAAATTGAAATTTTGGTACATTTCTACGAAAATCAGATAACTGATTGTTATTATAATATAGATAATGTTTTGGTGAGCCCATAGGACTTTTGTATAATTGTCATCGAAATATCGATGTTGAACAATAAACGGAGAGTGACATCATGCCTACTGTACAAAATAGCATAATATTTATAACTTATTAGACTTTAAAAGGGCGAATAAGCTAAGCATCTTTTTCAAAAAGGTTTACAAAACTAGACTCTAAAAAATGTATAACAAGAATAAAATAGTCAAATAAAAAACTACTAAAACTACAATTAACACTGAAATATGTCACTCATTAATTAATTCATCTAATATGTGTTTTTAACAAAATACACACCAAGATTCCTTACCTTTTTCCAAGTACCAGAAAATTTTCATCACATACCTACTTCAAGTTAACGTCAAACATAGGAACACGACACTCAATCCAATCTGCATTAGCAAGATATAATATTTCGAGAACGACATCAATCAGAGGCTAACGAAAAGGTGGGACACTTCAAAAGGCACGTGCAAATATAAAATTCATTACTTGCGCCTCTCCAGCTAATTCGTCCCTTCAGATAAGGGGACCTAATATCCTTTAAACCGTCGAGCCGTCAAAGGCGATACTTGAGACGCCACTTGTCTATTTGTAATTGAATATGAAAATCTTTAGCGCCGTGCGAGGATTTTGCTGCCAGTGATATAGAATTTTTGTAGGGATTTCGTAGGTTTAGGCGTTGATCATTTTTTTCCTCTTTTGGGTGTTGTGGTTTGTATCAAGTTGTTATGTAGTTTCAGCTGTCTGTCTGACTGTCGATCTATAATTATATTTTGCAAGGTGAATTTCATCTTCCTTTAGGTTTCCGTGTGACAATGCAATAAAATGATATGACATAGCAATATAATCAATAAGTGACCTGACGAAGCTGGAAAGTGGCCATAAGAACTTCACCATCCAGTCAATATTTTTTTGAGTACCCACTGTGACTCCAAAGAAAAAAAGGAATCTGAAAATCCTGTGTTTAAAAATGTATGTTTTTTATTAACTTGTATTTTATTGCCGTCTTACACTTAATAGTGATAAATCTATGAATAGGATACTATGAAGAGGCAATTAAATAAAAGGGCGAAGAGACCTCTGCTCATTTAAGAAAAGAAATAATAGGTACAGATGACATAATTGGTTCCAAAAACCTTGCTCAAAGGGTATTCAACTATAAAAATATTAATCTGTAAAAAAAATATTGAAGTTCTATAAACTTCTAACGATCGCTTCAAATTCAAAACACGCCAAGTACTTAACCTGACTTTAACTCAACAATTTGAACATAGATTATTATGACATATCCAGTAATACTTTATGCCCCTAACCTCTTACATTACAGAAGAACCTGCAGTGAGCATCGGCACTCGTTCGTGTCTCGAGAGCCAGAGCAACGGTGAATAAAATTTTAGAGCCCTCTAAAAGAAATTCATCATAGATTTTATTACGAAAATGTTCAAACAAACTTGTTTGGATATACGAGAATATTTTACTTAGATAAAGATTGAACTGTTTGAGGTATTTTTCTGAAATATTTTAGTTCAAAATTGCCTACTAAAATTTGAGCCGTCTTCATTAAGTATATTTTTTTTCCAAAATGACTTGATTCAATTATAGGGTTTTTACATTTCTAAACTTTTCTCTCTCGGCTCTACTTACATTGCACCTTTGATGTTTTGCTTTAACTTTATACGATTTTCGACTTGACTTGTTCAACGGCCATGTTTTCATTAGAGGCGGAAAAAAGGAAAATTGGATTTAAACATGAAAGATCGAAGGTCTTCGTACAGACAGCCTACTTTGAGCCCAATTTAATTACGAGAGAACTTGAGAGAAATGACGTAAAGTGATTTTTATATTTTGCATCTTAAAGCGTAGGAAGATTGATGACTACCTATTTGGACATTGATTTATCTAACTTCGTATCGAGGGACTAATTACCCAGTAGTAATAGTGGACAAAATATCGGCTACAGTTTGAAAAAGTAGTGTTCTATTCATCTCTTTAATTAATATGTTAGCAACCACGTTACTATATTCGAGAACATTTTAAAACATCAAATAACGAGTCTCTAAATACTTTTGGTTCTGAAGTAATGTTACGTTGTTGCGTAAACAGGAAAACATATTGAAACCATATTACAAAACTAGTTTTTCACAAAATCCCATTGTCGACCTAAAAAACAGCAGGAATTAATTGGTCGATAAAATAGATTGCATTACGTCATTTAAGTTCATCAGAAGTTGTCACAGCTTTTAGCGTTCTTGTGCATTTTATTACATTATAATAAGTGCTATTATTTCTCAGCACTCGCATACTTACTTCATGACGTTTACACTTTAATTCGAAAATAAATACAGAGTTGCTTACGTGTATGTTCCAGGTCGTTCAATAAAGCATTTGCTGAGTATAATTGACGTTTCTCATGACTGGCTTTTAAATAATTGTTGTGAGGCATGAAACAGTATTGCTGATTATTTGGTTCGCGTAACTATAATATTGTATAACCAATAGTCCTAATTAGTTATATCTTCATAAAATATTACAATAGTTTTGTAGGCCCCTGGTAGAGACTCCATCACATTTTAGATTAAAGTTCTCAAATTGTAGGTAAGCCTTTAAGAACTACCGGGTCTCTTCCCATGAAGTTATCCTGTGAAAATAAAGAGATATTGTATAATGTAATAAATCATAACTAAGCTTAAACATAAGCTTTCTAGGTACGGATTGAAAGGATTACTCTACCTTTTTTCGGTCGCCAAATATCAACATTTTATTTCTTCAGCCGAAATTTATTGGTCAATTCGTAACTCTGGTATAAAGTCCCAATAATTGTTATCTCTTCTATCCACCCGTCCACAAAAGCTGGGTGTCCTACGACTTTATTTACTCTTAGCCGATTCAATGTTTTATATCTATTTCGGAGTTTCGTATAAATGCGGTACAATAACAATAAAGCGGGATTTCTCCACAGATTGCTGACATTTTCCTCAAGACATAGGTACGATATAAAACGGGTATATTATATTATTAAAAAGCTTTGCATACAACGGTCAGGCAAGATAAGGGGAATAACAAAAGAAAAATGAATACGGGCGATAGTAAACATGAAACTATGGTTTCCTCTTTCGCTAAATAAAACTTAAGTATGGTTTTGCATGAAACATAAACAAAAACTTAATTCGCTTTTCAAACGAACTTGTTAAGTAGTTCCTTGTAGATGTTGTACAAATTTACAAAATTACTTTTTAGTTACTGAGTCAGGAAAGATTTCAGTAGTTTGTAAGTTTACTCGACGGTATAGTTGACATGTAATTATGACGATAAAGAAAAGCAATTGAGCGGTTACTTCACTATGAGTTCAAGCATTGAAGAAGTAAGAGAGTAGAGAAACATTGAGATTATATCGCCTCAGCTTTGACTTATAATTAAAAGCTGTATTGCGTCCATTAGGAATCGCGTTATACTATACGTACTGTAGCAGTGTTTGGGCGCTGGAGATTATAGAGTTGCAGTGATTCAGTTCTAAAGTTGTTTGTATCGATAAACGACCATCACACCAAACTCACTGTCCTGTCACGGCTTCCCCGCATAGAGCAAACTTGTGTGATCTTCGAATGTTTTTCCTGATTCTGAGTCTTTGCGCAAGTCTCTGAATGTTTGTGTTGACCCTGCAACACAATAATTAAGAAGAATTAGTTAAAAAAAGAAAATCTTCCTCTGTGTGATGTCCTAGTACCTATACCTAGTACCTAATACAAGCCTTTTGTTCAAATTGATCAGAAACATACCCAGAAAGAAAGCAGGAACAACTATCAGGCTTTTTCTTAAATCACTACAAAACTTACGCAACCCTGGATTATTTACATTCTATACCTATTGAAAAGACTTTACGGCCCTTCGGTAAGTAGCTGCGCCTTCGTATGTAGTTTTAAACTCTCATAAAGAAGAAAGTTCTAAGTAGCGAAAACTTTTTCGCCCGAAAAAAGAGGTAATGTGCACTTTAGCCCTTTCGGCTTAAAATGTGAAGCCATTCAATTGATATTGACGTTGAGAAAGTGGATGTTTCCCAAAAACGCATTGACTTCAAAGTAGATTTTTCTTTTTAGATTCACTGTTTTTAGTGCTCGCTTTTAGAGTTCCGTACCAAATGGGTAAAAACAAAACCCTATGATTAAGGCTGAATCGTATAAACCGTAATATCCAGACAGTCGTAATTTTTACAGAGGATGTATATTTCTCTAGCTAATAGAAGCAAGAGAGCATATTAATTATAGAAATGAAAATTAGTCAAAAATTTGATTTGTGATCAATTAGATATGCGAATTTCTTTTTCTTTAGCTTATTTGTACGGAACCCTAAGTCTCGAAAGTCTAACACAACTTGACAGGTTTCTAGATTCACTTTTATTAGTGCTCGTTTTCTTTGATAACAAAAGTCTCAAATAAAATGTTGGAATCGTTTTTCTTCACTATTACTTTCATTTCTGCCGACAGATTTCAGCTGTTCAAAGTTCTGCAGAAGTTGTGGACGTCAATCGTTTTAGTTTCTACTGTGCTCTTATTGAAAGTATTGCCTTGATGTCAGTAATGTTTGAGCGACGTTTATTATTACAAACTGGCCGAATTGGTATCATTTTTATACGATTTGTTTTTTGATCGTCGTTACAAGACTTCGAAGAACTCAAGATTGCCTATTTGAATTATTCACAACATTCTTTGAACCGATAAGAGAGAATACAGTTTTTTCTTCCAAAATCACTCAAGAGGCCGTTTCTTTGTAAAGATAGCCTTTTAATGGAAAATAATTGAGACTGCCATTTACCGAATTTCATTTACCTCAGTTTTGATGCTGGTCTCAATTTTATATTCTTAGTATCATTGCTCACTCAAAGCAGGTTATTTAATTTTTACTTTGGCTATGTCCCAAGCGATTTTTGTAAAATTGAGCAGTGAATAAAGGTACATAGAAGTTAACAAAAGAATGCTCTAGAATAGTCTTTATTTCTCATTACGAATACACATGTTAACACAACTGTTTTTTTTAAATCAACTCTGTAAATATTTATCTAATAATACATGTTTGCAATAGAGCTTTAAGAACCATTTGCTTAATTTATCTATTTTTTTTTAGACTGAGTGAAGGTTTTTAATGTACTTTGCAGTTCAAGCGAATATAATATGTCAAACTTCTTGGCTTCTATCGTTAAAGCGTAACTTATCAGCACTTTGGCAACTACATCATTTCAGGTCTTAGTTGTTACAAACTTTCCAGACGATCAATAGAAATTATAACTTGATGTAATGTTAATGCTATTATAATTGTTGGATACAATGAACAAGTTTAGGACATTATCATACAGGTGTTTAGAAGTTGGTGTTCACTTTCATATAAGGACTTTTCGCGTTGGACGCTATTTAAAGTACTTTGATGTTTTGAGATGAATGGCTTCTATATCATTGCAGCGAAATACGTTGAACAAACAGCTGTCAAATCACTGGCTGATGGTACACTTTGTAATGAGACTGTCGTACTTTTGAAACATTTCAGGATTTAGCTTTTAAATTCAAATGCCTTTAATTAACGTGGTAGCAGGATTATTAAAACTAATAAATGCAAGAAGGTTATATTTAAAAGTATCAATTACTTTTAAATATACACAACTCATCTCTACAAACCCAGTACTATCGTAATCGAATTGAAGCTTCTTTAAGTTATTAATTACTTTCATTTCTTTGGACAAAATACCGTTTATCAAGAAGAGCATTAATCAGAGACGTGACTTAATAAAACCGCTAATCACGATCAAAGTAGGTATCATTAATGGTTGGGGTTTCGGGTTCCGTAACCAAATGAGTAGAAACCAGAGGGTTTCGTTTTAAAGTGATATTGTTATCGTTGTGGAGGTGTGACAGCGTAATATACATTGTAGAGCGTCATCTCTCTTACACACGCTCAATAATGAAGAACAATTTTATTACTTAAAGATGTAGCAGTAGGCTCCCTGGACACTGTCAACTACTCATTAGTTGCTGATGTGGTCTTCACGACAACTATGGTTCTAATTTTAGAAATCGGTCGTAGAAACCTTGAAGATTTCATTACATGTGAATAGTTCAGAGGTACGAGTAAATCTATCATATAGGTTTAGGGTTGGCAAAAAAGGACCTTATTGCTTAGGTACAGTTGTTTCTCTGTTAGTCCGTCTGCGTCACCGTCTTAGTGTTGCCGCAATTATATTATTCTGTTTAAAATTATGACTTTAGTTTGCCAATTTGTAAGGAATCATCAGTGTCATGAGTCCAGCTCACACCTGACCGGTTTCTGTATGATATTATTTAGCTTAACCATTCAACTGACTTCAATGCCATTGGTATTCCAAAAAGTCAGTCTATGTTTTTTGCAGAAAACAGTTGATAGACAGGTGGAGGCGAGAGTGAAAGGTGTATCATTTTCTAAGGAGGTAACCCTTCGTGTGGGACTCCGACTCGCACTTGACACACTTTTGAACAAAATATTTTTAGTACGACGGCATAATAACTGGGTTGAAAGCACCTTATTACTGCGTCAGTGTGAGCTCCACGCGACTAACTTTTGTATTGGTTTTGGTAACCTTTTAAACTTATTATTAGTTTATGTGTGGGTTTATTTATAATACAGAATTTATGCTGAGGTTAGTTTGGTTAGTAAACTTTTTGGATCGTTTGTTACAGATCAGGTGAAGCCACGTTTAAAGTTTGAGTTGAAATTAGAATAATATTTTATATTTTTTTTATACGTAGATATGGCCAATATCCTCTCCGCCTGTCGTTTTTTTATGTTCAGTTTTTCTACTATTTTGTGTGTACATAAACTTTTAAGCAAATTGATTGTAAAGTAATTTGTTTATATAATAAAACGTCACACAAAGTAAAAATACATCGACTTCAAATTAAACTTAAAAAAAATATATATATTTATATATATAAATAGTGTCTCATAAATATAAATTAAGATTTCCAGCATATTTCTGTTTTATCTCTATCGGAACCAAATCCCTAGGTATTTCAGCAACATGGTTCGTAAATCTTAAGAATAAGGATTCTTAAGATTTAAATGAATTTGGAATAAAGGAAATTGATATAGATATTGTGTAGGATTTTTTATTGCAGTTATTCTTATAACTGGGTTTTGTCATCACATAATTGGACTTATGGATGTCATAAACTTATTATATCACAAGCGTTTATGGAATTGGACGAATCTGAGGGTTTTTTTTCTTTGCTCTTTTTTTTTGTTATTGTATCTGATAGCCTCCATTGAATTGCAACTTCTTTTAAATACTCATTAATTACTTTTTGGTATAAATGAGAAAAGTGACAGACATAAGTGTTTTAAACTGAAATATTTTCGCGTTTAAGATGATTTTTTCGCTCATTTATTTAAAAGATTCTGTCCGGCTACAAACAAACCTAATTGTGAATTTAAACGGATTTTCATAAATAAGTTTCTTTCTATGAAGTTTACTTATTATAAAGTCATAGTGTTATCGAACCACAAAACTTCTTAGCTTTCGAAACACTGAACAAGATAGAATCATATTCACGAAAACCTGATACCTATTAAAACCATGTTCTAAAATATTAACATCAAAACCAAACAGTTTCTCGCAAACAAACTGAAAGCTTTCTTTTACGTGAATAATGTTTACAAAATATTGTGTGAGTGATTGACAGAGGCACTATAAAATAACAGTAATTAAATGTCGGCTAACGATCGGTCATCGCGTCTCAAGCTGCCTCATGCCGACATTATAAGTAGGGATGTGAAAGATATTAAACTTCGGATATGGGTGCGGATATTATAAATGAATTTGTTCAAGAATTTGTTATTTTTAAGGATACAGAATATTATTTGGGAAGTAGAGAAACATGATGGTTTTATTTACTGTTGAACAAAAATAGAAAAGATTTATTTAACTTTTTTTATCTTTAGATAATAGTTTAGTGCTTTCAACCGACCTGTAAAAACAAGTCATTGCTTTTGTACAACACTTAGATTACATTATTATGTACCTTTACCTGACACATTATTGGTTTCGGATACCCGATAGTTTCGGCTCTCGCTATTACATCCCTAATTTCAAGCGAGCGACTAAGAAACCTTTAACAGCACGTCACGAAACTCAAACATTTACTTTGTGACCTGAATACTTGAGTAATTATTAATAGCATAATTTTAAACTGTTTAGCATCATGTTTAATGTTGACGAGAGAATGTTTTAAAAGCCTGTAATTAGTTGGAGCTAAGTATCTCGTGTCAATTCGTTTAATTAAGATCTTAATTCGAAAAGTAGGCTCTATGTATCTCTTTGTTCATTATTAAGAATGTCGTGAGGTTTACTCAATTATTTCGGCTTGTTTTGTGATACTCAGTGTCTCAAAAGCGTCTATAATAAGAGGTATTCATTATGGTCTATCTAAATAAGTAGAGTACTATATGGACGACACGTTTTTTTATGATATTGTATGCCATTCTGAGCTAAAGTTTTCATCGCTTTAGTTGATTTTTAGTTGTTTATTTGACTATAGCACTAGGTATAGTTTCAGAACAATAATTTACAAGTAATATTTGCCAACTTGTCATGTATTTTTTTTCAGTGAAGTTTGAACGTCTGTATTCGTATAGTTATGTATACGAAGTATTGTTACCACAATGACGTCGCAAAACGTCATTCTACCAACATTAAAGAAGAAACAGCCCTGCCTTTACAAACGCACAAACTCATTAATAATAATTACGTCACACAAATTGCAGCCCAGTATTTAGTACGCGGAAATCAATCCAACATGACGTGCAAGTCATTAATCAGACAACACACTCTTTGATCAACAATAAATAAAAGTATAATTACCATCCATCAACATTTGCGAACATCATCCGCCATTTTTTCAACGTCGCTTCGATCCCAACATTAAAATCCTCGATGTTAATTTGTTAATTACAAGTGGACGTCCACGAGTTATGGCTTACCAGGCTTCGTAACATAAAACTGCAGTTAATATAAATCAATATGTAATATGTACAGCGTTTCTGGTTGATATTCATAATTCAGGAGCGATGAAACCCTTCACGTGTTGTGTGGGATCGGCGAAGAGCTCGGGGTTGTATTGTAGAATGTAGGGTACATTAAAATTGTTTATTCAGTATTTTTTTGCCCCAGGAGTGAGATTTTGCGGTACGTGCGCAAAGTTTCACGTGTGCCTGTTGACTAATAATGTTTAGTGAGTGAAACACACGTTTTACGTGTACCTACAACTTTTTTTATTCGAGTATTTGTTTTTTGTTTTATGAGCTACTAAAAGGAAAGAACTTCCGTATAAATTGTACAAGTTTTATGTTGTCTTGTCACTTAATTTACTTTGTTCACGGTACTCTGTTCATAAGGTAAAAAAATTCTAATCTTAATTTTTTAGTAAGATTAACTCAAATTTGCACTAAAATAAAAAAAAAAAACTCTCTCTATTTTTTCAGTATTATCAATAACATCCTTAAGTAACTAACCATAAGTAATCACACAATTTAAATAACATTGCAGGATAAATAAATGCAAAGCGTCTATTAAATAATTGCATTAATATTCAAACTAATTACTGCAACTTTGCAATTAAAGAGGACTTACACATAGTAGCTTACGCTCATCACTTAACCACTGGGAAACTTCAGAATCTTACGAACCTCGTTCAGTTAGTCGAAACCAACAAGAGCAGTTTATCACCTGACCAAGTAACCAAACACCACTTTTCAAAGCAAAACTCCAAACGTGTGGGAAAGAGACCGCTACACAAAATGTAGAGCGTCATCTCCCTTCCACAGCAACTCAACATCTTTAAATTAGCGCAGTAGGTTCCCAAGTCTATATAAATCAAAATAAACCACGTACATTGCAATTAAGAAGGAGCGAATCCTCCTCCTAGTACGCAATAAGTTTTGTAAGGGAATAATAACATTTTATCTTGAATATCAGAACATTTATTATAATTACATCATAGTATTGACAGGCCCATTAATATAAAGTGCACGCATCGGTAAATAAGACATGCAAACTGCAGGCTACAAGAAATTCAATTAAAAGGTTTTTGGTAATTGATTTATTTTACTTATTTATGTTGATACGCTACATAAGTAAGTCATTTTTCCTACATTGCTGTTTTTTAAATAAAAACTTTTTATATTTTTCTTAGGTTTCGTCCAACTCTATGTTGTAGAGTTTTCTTTAGTGGAAAACTTGTAATTTGTGTAATTTAACTTCTACGAAAGTACAACAACGGCTCAACTTATAAGTATTAAAAACTATTTACAGAGTCTTTTCAAATAAAAGTTTGTTTTCTTGATAATTTGTAAACTGGTTCAATACTGGGTGGGGGCTTTATTCTTTTGGCCCCGGTTTTTGCGATTTTTTTAGACTTTCGTACTAAAATAGTAAAAACGGAACCCGATTATTAACGCCGACCTTTCTAATATCCTATCTTCAAAGTTTAAATATTCACAGGTGATTTATTTTTGGTTTCAATGAAACAATGAATGAATTGAGGATAAGCAGCTGTTGGTACCTACTATAATTTGGCTGGCTGATTTTTTTTTCTTGCAAATTTGAATTATTTAGCAGTAGCATTGGTCAAGTCCGAAAAACGTTTTTTCACGTTATTAACCCAAAACTTGATAATATTACAACGTGTAGTAAACATTATAAACCGTTACTTCGGTCATTCCTTGTTCTCCGGTTGTAACTAATATAGTAGTAATCACGATGCTCTTTTAATTAAAGCTTAAGAACTTTCTTTGCGGCTTTGCGCTCAGTACACTACCTCATTTTGCCCCTTGTTACAAACTTTGCCATTCAAAAACAAACCCTAACAACTCAGTTATAAAGTTTTGAGTCAAGTTAGCTAATTCATTTTTTTTAGAAAACCTATTTTTGAACATTCCTTTAATTAACAACGCCTAATTTGAGGCCTTTGAAACGTTACTACGAATCAGATTGTTTTATTTTTTAACTTGAAAGACAAAAAATGTACGACCAATTGAGTTTAGCGTAACTATTAATTAGAATTTAGTTAAAAGAATATTATGTGTTTGTGTGTTTGATATTGACATCAAAAGTTTTCAAAATTATTTATCAAAAGATAAATAATGTTTGAGACACGTCGTGTACTTAAAATACAGGGGCATTTATTAGAATCAAAAGAGTATTTCACTTTGTAAATCCCCTACTACTAATTTACGCAGAATTAGCGTCTAGTACATAATTTTATCGCTACCAATGATAATAAACCTACGCAAATAAGACTTGTGTTATGTGGGCTACATATCTGATAATAATACTAAATTACAGTAGAAATTTGATCTCGGAGAGGACCATCCGTTGATCATGTATTTACGACTGCAAAACAAACACTTGGTGCACATTAAACGATGCTACACGCTTATAATCGCTATAGTTTCGCGTAACAGAACACCGATTTGCAATAAAAAGTAAAAGCTTATGGCCGTGTTAGGTTTTATCTCGTTCACATAAATAGCGCGGGAGCTGAGAGCATCGTGCCCTGCTTTGTTAACATTGCCGGGACATTATTAAACAACGATAATAAGTAGTTAATTATTGACTGTCACACACTTGCGTACGATGCGCTTCGCCGCGAACCCGCCAGAGGTGATCAACTGTTTTTGTTCTAATTGCATTTGTTTTATTAATACTATTTGTAATTTGTTGCGGTTTAATTATTACGTTTCTTTTTTGTTTAATTGTTAAAGTCTGAAAATTATGTAATGTGTCTAGGTAAGATTTGGTTGTTAGGTGTAAATTTGGTATCAAAAAAATAAAAAGAATAAACTACCTACCTGCATCTTACAACTTGCTATTAATCATTAGTAAATGGTTAAGCATTTACAAAATAAATGCACCAGAATAAGGAAAACCAGTAAATAAGTAATATGGAACTTCGAAAGCCTTAAAACTGGTGTGAGCGTATAAACTTTGTAAGTATTAAAGTTTTATGAAGATCTAGTATGATGAACATTACGAGCAGCAACTTGCTAACTATTGGATATCTATTTTATGGGAAAATGTATTTTTCGTATAACGTATCAATTTAGAAAGACTTGAGCTTACAACAAATTATTACGAAGATGTTGGCTTTTCATATTCTACTTTTATTATATATCGTTACTTCATAATGATTATAGATACCAATATGTTTACAACAGGACACTAAAAACTTTTTACTGAAAAACGTCCAACCATTTACCAATAGCCTTAACGTTCCATTTATCGGCAAATGAATTATTCATTAATTCTCGAACACAAAAACACTTATCTCTTTATCCGAATTCTTTATAAACAAACAAAAAATAAATAGTGTTTCTAGTAAAATGTTTGCGATCCCACCGAAGATTTGTGCGTAAGTATGAGCGTAGAGTGCGCGTGAAATATATGGCTGCGGGCGTACCGCGGCGTTGCACTAACTCCGCTTGATTGGAATCTACCGCGGGGCACACCGATAAATGAGTGCTGGTACAAGGGCTCCGGGGTAGATAGACTCGCTAGAAGAGGCTATGGAAAAAAAAAAAGTTTTTTTGCCGGCTGACGTAAAGCTTTTTAATTTCCTGGAAGTGCTGCACGTGAATGAACGCCAAATGCTATTCATCGTGTTTGATGAAGTTGAGTAAATTTGTTCTACAGGTTTTAGTTATTAACGTTTATAGTGTTGGTTTGAGTAGGAGCTTTTTTTTTCAATATTTTCCTTTATCAATTTTCAGATCTACGTAGTCACAAAAAAAAGAAACTTCCAAAATTTTTATTTCAAGTAGCTAGTCTGTTTTCCAGAAACTTTAAATTGTTATGTTAATGACTCTAGGTGCACGCATAGGACCTATAGGTTCTACGTGAGAGGCACAGTTTGCTTGAACAATGCTTTTGAACTTAAGCATGCTTAGAACTTCTTAATAATGAAAAAGATAAGTATCTTATGGAAGGTTTAGGCCTGTATAGAAAGATTTGAAGGAGCCGAACAACTTTATCGCACCGGTTTGATAGAAAAAAATGAATATAAAAATCGAAGTCACTTCTAGTATTATTAATTCTCTTTCAAAACTAGAGGCCACAATTAAAGTCGCGGCCAACAAGGGCTAGATGTCGTCGCCTGTACACGTACTAGCGAAACTTCGCAATATGTGATTATTCACTTGCGTAAATTACGACTATCGCCGCCTCTGTCTTTTAAGTTAATCTCTATTATTTTAGACTACAATTTACTGTGGACCTTTGCATATAATTTTAACAGTAAAATGCACATGTCGACACCTATTCCTTTTACGTTCTGGCACCTTATAATTATTGTTTTCACATCTTTAGCTTCTAGAATTCATGTAACCGGTATAGTCCACTTCATATTTAAAATAATATGTATACATTAAGTTCAATGCAGAAAAGATAGATAACTGTTTATAAGTTTAAAATTTATAAAAAAATAAGTTTAATAAAACGTTCACATTCTCACATTTGACCTCATAGCTTCTCTACAATTTTAATATTAACTCGCATCGTGGTTGAAGTATGAGTAATGCGTTTTATCGTTTCCCAGACTTTTACCAATTAACATTATCCGTTTCCGTACGTTGACCATAGAAAGAAATTGTTAACTTCGCGTGTACTTAAGTTAAACTGTTTGTTTAAATTTTGAATACTGTGATTTGTAAAATCGTTTCCCGGTAATGTTCTGTGACCACCCATGGCTTTAGAAAAATGACTTCTTTTACTTATTCAGTTCGTGATTTGAATTCGAATTGAAATAACAGTTCGGTAAAATAAGGAAGACATTAATCATGTGTTTTAAATCAGTAAAACGTTTGGTTTCTGGGCATCGTAATTATGAAACTCGTATTCAATTTTCGTCACTATCAGTTTGCCATGCAGTTTACCTTTTTAATTTATCATATCATGAAAAGATATACCTAACTAGCACATATTGAGTTTTAGTGCAAAATTCCTTTTTGTATTCAATTTAAGAGGTTAATAAAATCATGATCACCTTGACTTATTTCCAAAAATATGTTTCCGGGAATTTCAATTTCTTTTTTTGTTAGGTTAAGCGCCAGGCTTCCGCAGAGTCGCCCACTCTTACTGTAGGTGTCGTAAAACGCGATTAAGGAGACTGTGGGGATAAGTAGCACTCTACTAAACGATAAAATAGCATCCTGTGAGCACTTTCATTTGACAAGTGACTATTAACGTGGAATAGTTCCTATGGTAATTCTCCTACGATTTACCATTGCAGTCGTATATTTGCCACAGCGCATGAAGTTTAATTGTTGGTAAAAACCTATTTGGTGGAACTTTTGCCCTTTATTATATTATGGTGAATGATTCTGAAAATTATATCTATTCTTAGTCATTCGAATCGCTGCCCCAGCCTGCAGTAAAGTATTGTTTTTGTAAGTTTGTGGATAACTTTGTTGATGAAACTAAATAAGCACTAGTTTCAGAAATATCTACTGTTTCTACGGTACTATGCGATTGAAGTTAACTCTGCTCTAATATTCTTGATTCACATAGCACAAAGATATCGACAGCGATCTCCTGTACAGCGTACCATAATACAGGTCAGTGAATATTTAAACTTTAAAATTCGCAGTTTTATTAGTTCGCTTCACATTAAAATGCAATGTTTCGGTAACACGTAATTGGACTGATTGTGAGAAATGCCGGCCGCCGGAACCTTTTAAGTTCAGGACATTAAATTGTATTTACGTTATTTTTGTGTAAGCAATACTCTTTCATTGTGGTTTTTTAATATGTGTTCTACTGACCTATAAAAAGGATTGAAGTTGCTCAATCTCACAATGATTGCATGAAAATTCATTCAGGGATAGGTACTTGTAGCTCTAAAATCAAAAATAGAGTCCCCATTTGTTTCCTTCAGAACGAAATTGCTAAGATCAGTCAAACTTAAATAACTAAAGAAGATACATGGTTTCAAGTTTGCTGCCTAGTACCTAGCTTTAGGAACATGTAATATTGTTTGATAGGGATATACGTACTACATATTATGTTTCAAACTAATACGTATCCTCTTACGGTACCGTGAAATTTAATACTACTTCGAAGTTATAGAGAAAGCCCTGAGCTTGGTGTATTGGTCAAGAACTTAAGACCGTTGATAGGTATTCAATTTCCCAAATTCTTACCGGCATGAAAATTATCAGAATTCATAGTATCCTATAAGTATCAGTTTTACCTTGTACAAAGAGAAACGAGGCTGAGTACAATTAATTGTATAGCTCACCCGTTTGCTGTAAAAAAAATTAACGGATTTAACTAATGACTTGTGTTGGCTTCAGAAAAAGTAGAGTCGTCGTAATAATCTTAAACAGTTTTTCCGTCTGTAAGTCTAAGTACACACAGTTGAGTTTTACAAGCATAACGTACCTTTGCAACAATTTTCTACTTTCAAACCACGGCTTGCTTTGCCCCTTAAAATTTCAAAGCACTACGCCAGAACTAACAACCGGGGAAAAAGAAAAATGAACGCAAGGGCTGTAAGAAATCCAACATGTTACTCTTTTGCTCTTAATACTTTCGTTCTAGGAGAATAGTAAATATTTTACGTTCCCACCTGACTTACAGGCGCAGTTAAAGCGTTTACCTTCAACAAAACAAGATTTATATCTCTGTGAGGTGGCGTTGATTTTTGTTTTTGTAAATTGTGAGTTAGTAGATTTATTGAATGGATCTTAAGAATGTTAGACGTACTAAAGATGTGTCTAAAGAAAATAGAGAGAAAAATATTCTTAAAAAAGAACGAAATAAGGTAAATAAAATTACTACAACCTTTAAATAAAAATTAAAAAGATTTTTATTAAAATCAAGATCAAAAGATCTTGTTCTAATTGCGCTAGACAGTAGAAAATGAACAGCTTCAATTGCCTTTGAAAAATCTATGCACAATCTATTTTTTGTAGTACGAAAACGAATTCAAGTAGGTACATTTTATTGTCTGCTACATTTTAACAAAAGAACTTTTGAACGCCGCCTGACGCTAATTAAACGACAGAGTTGATTAATAAGTCGCTCTTAACTATTTAACAAGCGCAGACCATTGTCTTCTCATAAAAAGACCTCGCAAAAAGGACAATAAGTAGCGAAGAATTGCCGGATTAAAAGTACCGAGTCATTCATTCGAGCTTTAATTATCCTCTGTTTAAACAAATCGCAATAAAGAGCCAGTGTCAGTGCTTCGAGGGATCCTGTAAAAAGACATCGTAAAAAATACCGGAAGCCCGATGGTAACGTCAAACAAATTCCTGGAATAGTCCACCGTTTCTCTGCTTGTGTTAGTCGGTGAATCTCATTCACATACCCGTAAAAACGTATTAGGTTTGCAAGCGAACAACTAAATTTGAACTCTATGATTTAGGTGTTTGAATTTAAATTTGAATGGTGTGTGAATGTTATAAAAACGTTTAGTGTTTGGTGAGTTTCACAGTACGTGTGTGTTAGATAGTGTAGGGACATTTGAGTGAACATTTGCAAAGACGCGAACGATGCGACGATATAGCCGGTACCACTTCCGGGTGGAAATGCGTTTTCAATGGACCAGCGTCGTTTGTTAGATCTACAGTTACATTTGGAGTTCTTCTCCGTTTTATGTTTTTGGAAGAGCTTCGTTTTCTTCAGAAGTTGCTTTCAATTAGAACTTGTGTTTATTTGATGGTGAGTGCTAGTTGTTTTGCTATTCTTGTTGACTCTATATTAATAACAAAAACGTAAGTAGTATTAGTGAAAACAAAGGAAAATTTGTAGTAACTAGTACAACACCAGAATAAATAACTTTTTTTCGTTTTTGCAAAGACGTTTTCATATTAACTTTTTTAAGGATAACTGTAAAATGTTTTAAGAATCGGTTGAGACAACATTAAAATACTTGGAATAAAAGGCTGACATTAGCTTTATTGGCTAGGTACCACTTTATCTAATTAGGTCAGTTAAAAATAACTATATTTCATAAAAAAAATGTAGTACTCCTTTATATTTTGCTTAATTTCTTTGTCTTTAATTTTTCCCGAACATCAAAATAGATCGAACTAAAAATAAACGCTCAACAAACTTGCATTTCAAACATTTCGCTGCAAGCAAATTACAACACATTACTTATACCGTCTACCAATAATAGGTGCACGTCTGACCTAATGAAGGGCAACTATCCTTAAAAGTATTGCCGCCAGCAAAAACAGACAAGCAAGCACGTTAATGCTAGTTGCGAGACCGGGTATTAAGTAGCTGCTAGACAAATAATTGCTCATCGATTCCACGCATATACTAAAACCTCATAAACCTGAACTTCTGCCGTTATGGGAGCGAGATGGTGCTCCATAAGGGGAATACTCTGTCTCGCTTCCACATTGCCACTAGTCCTAGGTTTAAATATGTAATACGGACTACAAAGCAGATGTAAAGGTACTGGAAACTAAAGCATGCCGTGTTTTTCATGGCTACGTGTTTGCGTGATACAATTCACACAGTACCGTGTGCATGTAAATGTTAAGAAAATTAAGGCAATAAAAATTCTATCAATGGACGGACAATTAGTACCTCTCTATATTTCTAATAGGGTAACAAGTCATACACCCTATCTTTTGTTTTTATACAAGTTCCTAACTTAAATACTGTAAAGAAATAAAGGTTGTAAAGTAGCAGATAATTTGTATAAAGTCTTTTGACGACGATTTCCAAGTACTAAATTAGAAACCGTATAATTTGATGTGATGATGATCATTACGGGTACTACAAATTTTCTGCATTTTTTCCTCGAGATAGCATTGTTCGTTTCTTTAGTTCCCTGTGTTGATAGAGGAAATGCGTTAATTGTTCCCAGCCTACGATTATTACGAGGTGTATCGGCATGTTCGTAACTCCGAGCGTCTCTTTGTGTTCGCCGCTCATTCAACAGCGTGTCGTTTAATGCCTATTCATTAGATGCTTCGTTAATTGTCCCTTGTTTATGTATCCAATGTTTATCTTCGAAGCTCCCGTCTTTTTGTGTTGAGTTACGCAGATTGTATTGAATTTGTTATGCAAATAATTAGTCTACGGTATTTAAATAAATTCAGTAGAAAATATTTATGTCTGAGATTCTTAATAGAGAATGTCGCAATTGGCGCGGGCCTGTGATAGTTTTATGTGTTTAATGGTCGTTAATCTACTTATATGGGACGTTAATGAACTTCCTTTGTAAATAACAGAATATATATCTGTTTGTATTCTGAAGTGTGTTGTCCTTTTTCTTTAAGAAAATCTTTATGTGAAACAATTTTATTTATAATCATGTTTTTGTCCCTACATTTTCCAAAAACCGCCATTTTCACACACTTAGAAACGAGAAAATAAAAATATAATTTTAACACATTTTTTAAACATTCTCCAGCTACCAAGATAATTCAAAGCTAATTCATATTTCCTACACTACAACGTAATATTACGTAAATCTCCTCAGAAAATAAACTGCCATTAATAATTTTGTAGAAAAGAGATTCTTTTTTGCAAATCTGTTTGCATATTCCTTTCAGCGTAGGACAGGAGTGACGTGGATCGTCCACTGCGACCCCGCCCCTTGGGAAATCTTCACAAAAAGGTTCCGCGGACAAACAATGGAGACGACCAGACTGTTTGAACTTAAGAGTAACGCCAGATTGATGAGAAAATATTGCGGTTTGTACGCTCCTGTGATTTTAATCTCATCTGATTAAATTGGTAAATATGTATGTATGGAAGATAAATGTTGTGGTGGTGTGTACTGTCTCAATTTTAAAAAATTGTTAATTTAGGATTATTTACCTTGAAACAAAAGACGTGGAAAGCTTTATGATGTAAAATTAATTGTGGCTTTAACATTTACCAATGTCAAATATAGAATGTGATGTCTATTGCACGTTCCATATTTTAACAACTTTTTAGTCATCCGCATTTTTTTTTAAATTGACACCGTTTTATATTTTCTCATTAGGTAAGGTACAAATTTAAAAAAATAAAATCGCTTCGGAGTGTCTGAAACATCTTTAACATTTGAATTTGCTGAATTTGTCGCCAGCTACGTCTGGGTAGATAAGAAATTCGAAATTATACGAAGTTAATACTGTTTTACATTTAAGTAAGCCGAGATAAGATTTATTTTGGAATACATTTGGCGTATTGATTTATAAAATCCATTGTAATGAAATAATAGCCTGCGGTGAGTGCGTTTGATTGACACCAAGTTCATGTCACTATGTGAACGTTTTGTATGGCTTTTGTTGATAATCATATTTCGTGGTCCTTTAAAAGTTGGGACGTGTTTAATGATTCTGATAATGTAGTACATAGTCCAATGATGCATTTCAGCCATTACTAACGATATTGTCCATAAGAAAAGAATAATAATAACAACTTCTGAAATCTGCTTAAAATAATGATTGTCAATCGTTTTTTAATTAGCTGCTTTACTGCCGAGACTTACTTCAGTTTCCTTTTGTTTCTAAATATTTCTCAACCCTTATTAAATTTATTATAAAATAATAGATTAGTCAATGAAAGACACCCAAATTGCGATCTGGATAAAGGCTGGATTATATTTTCTTGAATTAGGATAATATTTGCTCAACCCTACTCAACTCATATCAGTCTGAGACGAAGAAAATAAATGTTCAAACAAAATGAAGACCCAAAGTACTTTGAAAAGGGAAAAAGAGTTGATGAAGTCGTCATAAGATCATTGAATCTTGTTGATTTAAATTGAGAGTTTCAATTTAATCTTGACAAAACATTAACAAACTGAAAAGGAAAGTAAACAAGAAGACTTAAAAAGTCCGTAACTCAGATTTGTCGCAGGTACGGACTCGAGAGCTGTTGAGTTGGGATAAGAAAGTTCACAACTAGGCGGATTTTAAAAGATTTCAAAATAGAACTCCGACGAATCGTCGGTTTGTGGAAATATTGGACGGAGTTTTATATGCTGTCTGAGAAGTTGATACAACCACTTTGTGCAACACTATATTTCTGTTATTATACGATACATTATTTAATATCCTGTTAAACAGGGTGAACAATAGAACTACCCAGGATTTAACCTGGGCATGTCTCAAAGACCCTCGGCCGCTGCGGACCTACAACAAATAGGAAAGAAGAGGGAAAATATGTCCGCCTTCTTCCATTGCAAGTAGAAGATAAATGGTGGGGAAAATATGTATAAATATATTTCACAACTGTCAGACAACGCCATCTAGTCTGAAACTAACCAAAGCTAGTAGAATACTAGACAACTCAAAGAATAATACTCATTACGCAATCATTTGTCCAGGGTGGGAATCGAACAGCCGACCTCTGGTGTCAGTCACCAGTCGGTAGTCGGGGTTACTAACCACTTGACCAACAGGCCAGCTAAGCCAGCTAAGGCAAGCTATACATAGGTATATTAAAGACATTAAATATCTCATCGTAAATCATTTTTAGCACCCAACCATGCTATAGGACTTCTTAGTATCATTAGAGGAAATCTAACTTCCGATAGAGGATCTTAACGTCTTTGAGCTTTGCCGTCACAACGAGTATGAGTTTAGTATATACCACTAGTAATGTCAACAGTACTAAACGAAGCACGTGTAAAATTCTGATATAAATAAGTCAATTTATTCAGCGCGCTAATCACCTAAGCTTATCTTGTCAATTATAACATAATGTATAAAATTTTGATAAATTAATTCAGTTATTTTGATAATCACATCGGGTTGACGGCCCGCTCGGAAAATTGATGTTCATTTTCCCTACCAATAACGCTTGTAAACATTTACCGAAAGCACCTAATGAAGCAATCATAATTAGTTAGTATTAAATTTCGATTTAACATCGATTGTGGACTAGAATAATAAAATTTGAATTGAGTTAGTCTGACCATTTATCATTGGTATGCAGACAACGTTGAGGAACAAATTAATTTCAAACAAACGAACTAGTTGTGTTTTGTTCTAGTTTTCGTTTTAAATACCAACAAAATAAGCTGAATGCTTTGTTTGTGAGAAAAAGCTTATATTTGTTAGAATGAACTACTATTCAACCCTCCACGATTTTGAATACACCTATAAGATAATTTAGATATGAAAACAAAACAGCTAAATGCGTTTTGATTATCCAATTTAATTTTAACATAGGTAATTATGCGTATTTAAAACTAATTATATGAAGCAACTCTTATAATTAAAAAGGCAAGCGCAGTTAATAGAAAAGGCATTTTTAATTTACTTTTCTTGAGCAAGAAGAAAATCTTACTGCATCTGACGTTTTGTAAAATATCTTGCTTCGAAACCGCAACATGATAATTACTGCGCATTTTATTAAATACTTTAATTTGTACTATTCTTGGATACAATGTAAGAAACATTTATTTGAAACTAGCTAATCCCACGACTTCATCTGCCTGGAATTTTACAAAGGTTTATGCTTATGCTTGCTATATGCTTAAATATTAATTTAAAGATGAAAGTAGCTGTAGTTCATTCTTACTATCTGTCAATAAAAATCCCGTCAAAATTGGTCAAGCCATTTCAGAGATTAGCCGGAACAAAAAGACAGGCAGACAGACAAAAAGTATATCAGTATATGTATATCATACGTATGCAGTAAAAAACGGTTATTTCAATATTAAATTAATTCTATAAACAAACCCTCCAATTTTTATATTTATGTACAGATACAGAATCTCTGTAAACAATCATGCTGCTATAATTAAGCTACTGTCCTAAAAGAACAATGAGGTTCATCTTCATAAAACAATTTACTACTCCTTTAAAACCCTCCCTCATCAAAAATCCAATTAGCAACTCCCGAGTTTAATATCAATTGATTACTCCGAATGTACTTACTTTGAACAATGACAGTTCGTTTTGCCCCAGCATTTTCTAAAAGGCAATCAACGTGTTTGTCAAATATTTACTTAAAAATAGATTCACGTAACAAAATCACAAAGTGTTTCGTAGACCGGAAAATTCGACTGTAGTTTTACATGCGGGCGACGCAAACATACGTACAAGTGTGTGTGTAGTATTAATTGTAGACTTAGGAAACTCAATCGGAGTTGTAGATAAACACGGGTTCCGAGTCAATGTAATACAAGATACTGGAAGGAAGCCGATACGACTGACAAATGTTTTACACCCTTTTAAGTTATGCAGGTTTTGGTATTTATAATTCATTATAGCTTATACATTAGGTTTTTCTGTGTATTATGTATGTATGTCAAGAATATTTCACACAATTTCGGGCTTGTTTTATAGTTTTGAAGCGGGATTATAGTTTTCATTGTTCATTGTAGAAGTGAGATGGCGCGCTACACAGCGTATCTTCGTCTCTTTTCCACAACTGCTAAATTCCCATTTCAAGAGTTCATACTGCAAGCAATCTTCAAAGCTATTAATAGATGACATTTTAAGTCTAACAAGGCAAAGTTATTTCGATAACGTTATTTGAGTTCTTAATGAAACAGACGTTTTTCCTTATTCTGCTAGGAAATTTATTAATTTAACTTCTAAGCTATTTTCGTAAACAAATTACAAAACAATGTTTATTGTTTTATTAAAACCCTAGAAAGTATTCCCTTATAATATTTTCCGTTCTGTTTCCCGCGAGATATGAAGAGTTGTTAACAACTACGTATCAGTTTCCTGTAAATAATTAATTAATTTAGTTAATATTATTCCTGTTCCGTAAATAAATAAATTATCGCTTGAAAATATATGCTCCTTTTGTTTTATTTTAAAATCTAACCATGTCAATAACAATAGTAACTGCTCCAAATATTGAAACACTTTTTAAGTAAATATAGCTCCAACCTAATGTGTTATTATTGCCTTAAGTGACACGTTAAATCCATAGAAGCATTAAAATCTAAAATTAAATCCATCAAGGAAGTCGTAAGGCAAAATACAAAATAGAAAATTCGTCGGCGTCTGCTACAGTTATTTCTAAAGGCTATAAAACCGGTCCATCGTAGGGGGCATAATAAACAAACGAACAGATACGGGTGGTCGGAATGTTACGTACATTGTGCGTGCGATTTGTTGACAAACCCCCTCGCACCCCTTGCCCCCACCCCGCGACCCCCGGTCATTTGTGGTGCTGTATAACCCCGTGTTTCGATGCAAGTGGTTGTTCAAATATTGGCTTCAATATGAGTGTTACTTGGAACGAGTTGTTCACAGATTATAATGGAATGAAACCAGGGGATGTTGACTGGGTGTGAAGAGCAAAAATCTATTTGATCTGTTAGTAGGTGGTAAGATAGGACGAATGGCCACACTATTGGATAACACTGATCAAAATATCTGATGAATAACGTAGCTAGTCCCTGGCCCTTATCGGGAAATTTTAAAGGCCGATACGCAATTTGCTAGAATTATCGAGAGCAAAACAATAATTTGGTTTGACAAATTATAATGATTCAATTATTCCCTAATTAAATTATCACGATACTGCCATAATTACGAACGATCAATTTAATTTGCTATGTGATAATTGCTGAAAGCTTAAATCAATATGTCATGTTACACCATGAATCAATAAACAGTTGTAGGTATAATATCTATACTGATACAATTATTAGTAATTGATGAGTTATCGAATATTAATAAATAATAAATAAATAAATAAATGCGTACAACACCACATACATTGTTCTGAACCCAAAGTATGTTGCTGAAGCACGGTAGGTACCACAAACACCCAGACCCGAGACAATGTAGAAATGTGAATTTTTACATTGACCCGACCAAACCTCAGAGCTAGCGACACCTTGAAACCGGTGCGTACGCCACTCGACCACGGAGGTCGTCAAATGTGTAAGAAAGAGTTCATGTATAACATAGTAGCTACGAATTTATTTTATAAGAACTATGCAATACAAATTTTCCCTACCCAACAGTTCTTTAAAAGTGTAGAGTACCTTTTGTTGTAATTATTACCCTTGTTGAAAAACCTTTAAGCGGGTCAAATTATTGGTAATTAGGGTCAAGATTTGTAAATTAAGCCGGCAGCTTTAGTGTCTGCGAAAGATGTTCTAGAAAAGGAAAAGTGGAAATCTAAAATTAACTTCGTATTTTACTGAGGCAAAAAGTTGCTTATTTTAAATTAGAAGTTTCATGAAGAAATTCCGAGATTACAACATATTGCACGCGCATATAAATTACACTGTTTGTATTTTACTCGAAAATTATAATTACCTACGAAACAGGGGTGCAAGTGGAAAAACAAAAATGTTTTTTTAATGAAGCAAGCACCGCTCTTTAATTTCCATTTTAATCAAAAAATTAAAGAAAAACATGAAAATTTCCTGTTATTTTTTTAGTGCACGTGCAATCTGCGGAATTTTAAAGTAAAAATATTTTGCGGGTGCATGCAAGTGACAGGCACCAAAGTTTTGTGCTTCAGGTAAAACGTGTGCTTATCAAATATGTTGTCCAAAAATTTGTTCACAGAGATTGTTCGCGGATTACTTTATCGTGTCTAGTGCAAGGTATTTGCAAACGAGACAAGGTACACACAGAGCGAGATGAGAGATTATCATGCAGTTGCCGTGCGAATTGATATGTAACCTTCCTATTGTGACAAACATTACTCAACCTCTTGTTTCACGACCAGTTAATGGATGAAGTACACAATACACGTACAGTTAAATACCGACAGCATTGTGCTGTATTTGAAATTCAGTTCCCAAGGCGGCTCGTTACAACTCAGTAAATACAAAAAATACGGAACGATACCAAGAGCTACATTGCACAATTTTGTACCCTACCTACTCCCAAAGGACAAAAATCCATTAGAGTTTCTGCACTGATTTATTCTAATTTTATAATTGGTGCTTTTCTTAAACGGCCTGCACATTATTTTTAATGAAAATATAGGAAACAGTCCATTAAAAATAGCCTGTTAAGGGAAATTATAAAATACACATTTTAATGTGAGAAAAAAATTATGATCCCAGTACTCGGGAGTATTAACAAGGGTCGTAATTTTGAATTTTATTAATGTTATACTAACAAACGTTTTAATGTGCTATTAATTTTTAAACGTACTGTTTTTGGCTTACGTATTACGCACGTAAATTAAATTTGGGCTTATATGGATATTTTTATGAATAAGAAAATAAGAATGGTCGAATGCAGAATGTGCTCTCATTTTATTTTAAATCTTTGTGTAATTTCTTTTTTTATTGATTCATACTTTAACTTATAAGGTTAAGGTCTTCGAGTTGTTCTTCAAAGTTCACTAACTTTCAACTACTTTTGAACTTCTTTTTACATAAATTATCAATTCAAAGTAAAAAACATCGATGTAAACATTTTGATTATAAAGCTGTCACAGTTCATCAAACGAATGTTATTAATTAAAATCTCGTCATGCTTACTCAGTACATACTTGACCGGCTTTAATGTATTCTATTAATTAAACCTTTTGCTTTACGTCAACCAATTTGGACGAAAGCTAAAATAATATTGTAACAGTAATATCGCGTGAACAAACACTGTTAATATGTTGCTGATGTAAAAATATTTACTTTGTACTCATGATTCGAAAATTAGGGTACACAATTTTTGCCCTGTAGGTAAGTATATGCAGGGTTGTGTTCAATCACTTTACCCTTTACAGTAAGCAACGTAGTAAGTTTTAAGTGAAAATTTAAAATGTATGTCTAATGCGTTCTATCTTGAGAGAGCGAGAAAGAAAACGAGTAAGTGCGCGTTGGACTCGCGGCGTTGAAGGTTTCTTAAAAAGCTGACTAGCCATCTTTATGTCTGTAACCTCAATTTTGGTCCGTATTATTTGTTGTTAAGTAGCAACAGAAATACACCACCTGTAAAAAAAACAACGTCTAGCTATAGTTGCACATGAGACAAGACCATAGACGTACGAATATTATGAGTACGGGACATTACAAAATATTTCTTAGCTTCACTAGGGAAAATACTTATGAAAATCAAATGTTTCGAACAGTCATTATCTGTACTCAATCGCTGAATGCAAACTGAAGCGATCAATATGTTTTAAATTAGAGGCAATTAACAGAAACGTAAATTTCCTAACAACCAATAAATACACAGATAAAGTCACATTGACACCAAGTTAAACCCTCCCCATGATTGTTCCATGACAATCATTACAACTCGGTAATCTGAAGCGAACGCATCGGATTTCGTATCACGTCGTGTTGATCGGACGACAAACCGGGTGCCCGCCGGGCGGCGTTCCAATTACTAGCGACATAGAAACCCTGCCACCAATACCCTATACATAGATTAAATTAATTATTGATTGCAGATAGTGAAGCGGTCAGTACGATTGTCATTGTATGTTCTAAAATGAAGACGAAAGCTTGAAAGCCTTTTTTTGTGAGAAGAAAATAAAATTTATGTTTGACGAGTAAGTTAGTCTTTGTCAATGTAGTCTGGCGGTTGCTACAATTTATGGAAGGAGTAATTTATGAGTATAATAGTGACGGTTATAATATTTTTCAAGGTTTTCTTAGCGTCCAACAGTTATCTAAAAAATCCTACTTTTAGCCTAATACAATACAAAATCTGTGATTTGAAATTATCAAACAATCAATAGATTTCAAAATTGTCTAAATTTGGACCAAAAATCTAAAAACCTTCTTCTTCGAAAAGATTTTACCTATTGCCATAATTACTCCAAGCGACTGATTGAAAGAATATGAATTAAAAAAGCGCCTATAAGTTTGTTTTTCTTTTCAAATCCCAGTCGTCGTTTCTTTTTCTGTCATTGATCTATGACATTTCTCGCAAAACCCCCGTCTCTCAGTTATCAGGACTCACTGGCTAATACCAAGCGAAGGGCGCTTCCCAATCTGCCTCGACGCTTATCTCAATTTAATGGCTTCCGTATTAATACCGCCTTTGTCTAATTTGAGGATGCTTCGCTCTGGCTATTGTTTAATCGACCGGTAAAAATTTATGCCTTTTGGTATCAACGTTATCTTTTCATGCTGGATTATGTTTTGTTCGTGAGGCAGTACATGTGAAACATGAGGTATTTATTCCAATGGATATTTTTTTATAAAATCAAATTTCAATTAAAAGGTTAGGTAAAGATCTTCAAGCAAAATAACAATAAAAAATTGTTCATGAAAATATATTTTATTCGTGTAACTTGAACTTAGATTTTCTCGATTTTATTTCTTTGAAAAATACCAGCCAAAGTAAACAGTAGATTCAAGGAGTAAACAAATAATCTAAACCTCTCGAAGTGTGCCGGCTCATTTGAAACAATATCACGTTTACCCTCAAATCAAAAGAACGATATAATCCCAACCGTTTCCGCCGCTGCGTCTCGGCTGCGACAGAAAAATTGTAAGTCAAAGCCATTGTTTCCAATATCGGCGAAGGGAGGAAAACTTTTATTGGGCACAAAGTGGGTATTATTCACGGGTCGAACGCAATCAACCACGGACGGTGAAAGGAAGGACGCCGGACGCGACGCCTCTGAATGCAAAGATATTTTTTGCCAAATGCGGGTCATTTTCAAAGGGTTCGTCTTATGAGGGAAAAATCGACGGACCCTTTTCGATTACCGGAGTCATGGATCAAAAACCGAGCCGCAATTAAGAGAGATTATTTCTTTTTCAATACACAACGGCCTTTGTGTCTGCTCTCCTTTTGAGAAAATCATTTTGGGGTTCACAGTTTTGTGAAACTATTCCAACAATGCTTTCTAAATCTCTTATAAAAATAATAGACGGTGCTGCTTCAGAAAACACAATTGAAAACATACTTTTCTAATTTGGTCGTAAAAGTTACAGGATTCAGTAAAATTTAAATGGTGTTCAAAATATTTGAAAGCCAAACATTCAAAGTAGCTAGCGTCAAATAATGTACTAAAATTAAATTGAAAGAAATTTAACTTTAATAAAGTTTTAAAGAACTTGATTTCAATTTTATAACTTTTGTAACACTTGGGAATAATATTCTTATACTAATGTATAAATTTAATAAAATGATTTTTATATTAAACTCACTTTTTATCCAGTTTAGGTATTGCCACTTTATTATCACTCTGGTGCAGCCATCCAAGCTCAAAAGTTACCTTTTACTTATTAGAAACTGTGCACTAAAAGCAACGAGAAAACGTGTATTCCACCTTTCGGTATACGAACAAGCTTTTTGTGGCACGTTCAGCTTAAATCTTATGAGGGTAAAACACTTTGAAAACTACAACACAGCTCGTACGAATTTCCCATAATGTTTTTCAAAGACCACATGGACAAAGGCGTTTATCCAAAACGGTCGCATAACTCCTTATAACGATCGTCCACTATTCTGCAGCCATACCGCTTATTGCTTGCAGAGCCAATATTTTCAAGCCTCGGGACCGCAACGCGTTTAGAATCTAAATGATTTTCCGACTCGGCCAATTCCGAAATATCCCAAAATATTGCTTTTTTGTCAATAACATTGTCCTTTACTTACGAAGGTTTAAAATTAGTTTCGATATTAACGCTTTTTGCTTTGTCGGAACTTTTTTTTGGTAGTTCTGGACTTAGTTATACAACATTTTGTAACTATGGCATAAAAAAATCTTGAGAATTTTACATTTAATATACACAGTATATTTCAGAAAACCAGTTGTGAATTTGGAGAAACAAATACTCTCTGGGTAAAATTTTACGCATCATCAATAGTTGGATAAAGTTCTTACTATTAACGTCAAACAATTTTACACATATGCAACGTCACCAAATTCAAGTCCGATTCTAGAAACTCTAATGTACTTTGCATGTGAAATACAACATACCAAAGATAAGCCAGTGATGAATACACTGTAGCGATGCACATTTGTAAGTTCTGGCGCAGTAACAAGTAAATACGACGAAGGTGTTTCGAATCGACAAATAATACCATTTTATGTCTTTACATATCTGCAATGTGAACAAGGTGTATCTGTCGAGTCCGCTGCAGTTTATGGGTTTGTGTTCAAACATTACATTCTACGAGTTCTAAACAAACATTTGGGTAGGTGCAATGAACTGGCGAAGAACATTGCGATGGTTTATTTTACCTCTAGCAAATGGTTTTAGGGTTGTATGAAATGATTCACGGATATTCTAATTACCATTAAAGATAGGATATGTATTTTAAATATGTCGAAAATGTCACAGCCGTTTTGTAGTTACGGTTTCACACCTAAAAGATCAAAGCGAAACCTCATTGCTAAGGTTCCGCGGTCTGTCCAATTGTGATAGGTTGATAGGTTAAAAAAATCGTAATTTCAAAAAGTTTTTCGAAGATATTAAACTAAAATTTAAGTTAAGCAGCAATCTAAAATTTGATCCTCTTTAATGCATATTTGTTTTTTTTTTGCCGGCTTAAATTTCTACGAAAATCTTATTCCGGTTTTTCATATATATTAACGTTATTTAATACTACATTTTGTTCTAACACATCGCAAGTGTCAGTTGTACCGGATCTTATACGCAATTTAAAGTAGACGAAATATCACACGCTAGCAAAAATAAATAAAAACCTCCCAGACTTAAATCACATTCAGTCAGCTAAGCATACGGTAAGCTAAGTTCCTATCGAAAAAGTAACTGAAATATCACGGAATTGCGTGATTTATTCCGTCTCTCCACTTAGTTTGGGTTTACTAAAAATATTCTGTGCTTACACTCACGCCCGCCTTTGACTTAACTCTGTCTTGGATTTTACATTTTGCTTTCAGATGTCCCGAAGTCAACATTTCATGCGGAAATGCACAGGCGAATTCAAATCTTAACAATAGTAGCACAAGAACTAGTTCTGTATCATGGCTATGCGTTTGAGTTACTTTTTGCAACACTAATTCGAAGTAGCTTCTGAATTTTTATGGAGTTTTAACTTTAACTTATTCGTGTTGTAAAACATGCTTTGTGACGTTAAGAATAGGGTTTATTTTGATGTGATTTTTATGGGTGCTGTTAGGTTTCTACCCTAATCGCCTCTCGAAGCCAAAGGGAGTCCCCAGAGGCATGATCCCGAACTCCTCATTTATCATGCTTGTCACGTGTTGACCATCCCTCGTGTATACTGTACCATATAAGCATATAAGTATGTACATAAATCTATACTCTCTTGAACCTTGGCGCTATGATGCCTCTTGCTTCTTTATTACTTATTTTTATCTATTAGGAAAGGTTTGTGTGTATGGAAGTTTCATAAGAAATATATCAGACATGGAATATTTATAGGGTTTAGGCATTTAAATAAACTACCTAAAAAGTTTCAAATAATAAATCGATTTTATTGGCTATCTAAAATATAATTCATAAATTTTAAAATCACATTACAATTTGACATCCTGATCTTCAATTCTTCATAAAAGTTTTTAAATTTACTCGATTTTGATTAAACTTTAATTAGTTTTTGCGATCATAACAAAAGCAAATTCAAATCACATTTAGCGACCACTTTCAATATGGATAAATTTTCCTTCTAAATGTTTTAAAACCCTTAAGTAACCCCAGTCTGAAGCATCAATTGCAATTCCAAATTCACATGCGGAGCGTATTCACTTAGCAGCGTATTCAGCAAAACGAAAACGCGGATCACGGAACCAATAGCTGATGGGCACAATCTAATATGGGGTTCCGTAGTTGCCAAGTTTAAGCAAACACTTCCAATAATGGAGAGCCTGTATGATTAATGCATCTCGTAAGAATCCTAGCGAGTGCCATCGATGCAGATGTTTATGTTGGTAACAACCCTAGAATTTTGGATAAACTGGTTTTATCCAGACAAAACTAGTCTAACCGTTGTGGTGCAACTGGTTTAGTTCGTAATCTGATTTATACTGCTTTGTTAACTTTTCTCGGTTCCGTCGTCTGACGTTATTCAGTTTAACTTGACACGATTGTTGATGAATTCTGTAGTGGTGATGGTTTTAGACTTGAGCTGTGTTGTAAATGAATTTGATACTGATGATACTGTGTTTGGAATTACTTTTGATTTCTTAGTGTTCATGGTAATATTCAATTTTGATAAAATGTAAAATTATGGTGAAATGGCACATGTTAAATACCTGTCACCATCTCAATACATATTGATCGTCAATCTACAGAAGCTCTCTGTCGGTTGCTCAATCTGGATCGCAAACAGGATCGTGGATCGCGATCGAGAATGATCATATACGTGTCCTTGCAATGATTGTTAACGAGTTGGAATGCGTAAAACACTTGTTGTCCCATTTGAAGACGAAATTTATCGGTAAATTACAGTATCATACATCGTTTAATCTAAACAAGAAACAAACCGAGAAATGACATCCAAGACCACAACAGCCAACCGAAACCGAATTAGGAATTCCACAACGAATATCTTCTTGTGAAAAAGGAGGCTGAAATTACGGTGGGCTGTGATTTGAATTTATTACCCTAAGGCTAATTTTATTTCGGTGGGATCCGGAATATGGCTGGGAAAGCATCTTCCCTATTACCAAGACAATATTGTGAACGGTGCCCAAGCTCCACAGAATCTTTGTACAATCAAAAACAGAATAATTTGTTTGTTTAACTAGGGAAACAAGAAAAGATCTTGTATTCTTTTTGGTGTTTGCGTGAAAGGAATGTTAACGTCGTTGTGTTTTTCTTAGCTGGGAATTTATTTAAGATGTATCTTTGAGTAATCATGTAGTGCTCCGAACCTAGAGTATCTAAAAAGATAATGATGAAAGTTTTTATTTCTCTGTTTTTATTGCTGTACATAATTTTTCACTACAATTTTGCATAAGGTTTAATGTAATTAAAAAAAATATTATTGCAAATACAATCATTCAAGCGTCATATTAGCACCTTCTAGAACGCATCTAAGAATAATCTTCCCCCATAATTAACGAAACAAATAACAATAAAACAAACGAAACGGGAAAACGCAATAAGATCCCCGTTCATACATTGAACTTAGCATAAAATAACATAAAGAAATAGCTTCCAAAAGCGGAACTACCTTTTGTGGTTCCGACTGTACAGAAGGAACTTACATCCGCAGGTAAACGTGGCCTCTTAATAATAAAAAAGCGGGAAAAGGGAAAACTCCGGGAAAACGGCCACTGTTTATTGAGAAACAAAGCCAAGTGAGGCATACAATATGCATAATGATTGTTCTAAATTAGGACAACAATGGTCCCTTTTACGCCGACTTAAATTGCTTATTGTAGCCAGTTTTCTTCTTTTAACTCTGAGAATAAAACCTGTTTTGTCATATTTTATGATTTACAGCTTACGTTTATAAGAAACCAATTTCAAGTATCAAATTTTTATTACTTTTAAAGTATACATAAAATATCGGGGCATGCGAAAATATCGATGTCGTTTGTGGATCGCCAGTATCATTTTCGTAATTTTAGACGTCTAGTAACTATAATATTTTATTAGGATATTATTTTTACTTGTCATCGTAACCAATTCAGACGTTATATTTTTGGTAATATGACTACTTAATTTTTTATGTGTTTTTTATTGCGCAAGTCAAATGGTAGTAAGTAGGTATCCTACTACATATAATGTATCGTATTTCCTATCGCTATAAATAGTGAACATCACTTTAACGATAATAAGAGCTTTTCACTCGGGGACCACGTGAGAACAATATTTTTTTACGACACATCCTATTTTACTTATATCCTGTAGAACATAAAATGGGATAGGCTATATACTAAGCACTAAATATGACTCACTGAATGTGTATCAGAGCACTCCACAGGAATAAGGCTCGCGGCACACTATGTTTTGACAGCCGAAGTAAAATTTACGATCGCTCACCGGCCGCGATAAAACCGCCTTTGTCACAAGCCAACTCGGTAACACTCCCGTTTTACGAGCAAATAAATTTCAAACACTATTATGATTCAAATCGGGACCGGACCCACAAAATACAAACACCCCTTTTTTATCGGCCTCTCATTGAACATATTCACGAAATATTTTTATAAAAATGCATATGAGATTTAAAAGAAAAAAAAATGTATAGAAAGATACAGTCGTTCGGATTCGAATGTGTTTTATTTAGTCACGTTTATAACCAACACTCGTGATTAATAAATTATAAGCGAACTGTTATGATTTTTCCTTTCACACCGGATTACTAAGATTCATAGTTATAAGTTTTTATTTTTATGACTTTTTATAAAAGTATTTTAATATTTTATATAACAGCTGCTATAATTATTCAATACGCTGACGTTTCTGTGTGAATTAGCATTTTATATTTAAATATGTTTCGACAGAATATTTTTTTGATGCCAATTTTCCCTTTTACACCCCAACGTTACCAATTTAATCAATTTGCAGATGTAAAATTTACAATTTGTATAAATAAATATAAATTGGTAAAAGCATGTTGTAAAATTAATAAAATATTGTGTAATTTGAATGGCACGAATCGATAATCTTTATTTATGCTTCGTTAACGTGTAAGCGAACATATTTTGTTATTGTTTCAAGCTGTGTGAATTACGGTACAATATTACTAACTAAATAGAGGAGATTTTTAGACACTTAAATACATTAAACCAATCGATAATTTTACAATGACATCTATGTGCAGTCTTATCACCCAAAAATATACCCATAATAAGTATTCCAGATAGTTCCCACAAGATTTACAATCTAGGCCATAGCACAACAGCTAGGCTTATGTAAGACGTTCCTATTGTACCTAAGCCTACCCTATATTGTGTTGCATGGAGATATAAAGTAAACATCGCCCGTAACCTATAGTCTGGTTTGAGTGGAGGCTAAAGTGTCTAGTCTGCGAAAGACCAGGCCACTAAGGGAAGACAGGTGAGGGCTTGGATCAAAGGGCTCCATTGACCCGTTTGCGGTCCGCCTGTTAGCATTCGTAGCGCCTACTATGGGGTGCTGGATATATTTTATATGACTTTATTGACAGGTGAGTACACGGATAGAAGAGTGTTATAGATCACAAAGCCAATCCCGCTTTGCGCGACACGTCGCGGTTTTGATCCAAGCGTAGGAAAAGTGTTTTTGTGATCTAAAAATGCTTGTTCTGATATTGAGTGCCTTGTACATGTATAATAATATTTTTGAAACCCTCGCTATACATTTAATTCCTTAGTGCGGGAGATTTTTTTAAAACGGTCTTGGTTAAAATTACTGGTTATTTGCTTTTTGGAACTGCTGCTCGGATATACAAATAAAACTAAACGTATAATATAAATAGAATATTAACAAAGCGCCAGAAATAAAATATTCATCCCTGTCAAAAGCAGGAAACGTGCTCAGAAGGCTGGCAGCATTGAATGGCAACGCCATTTTATGTTGTACTTAAGAGTGGGCCATATAAGGTAAGTAGTAACAACAGTGGATTGAATTTACTTGTGTGATTGATTAAAACAAACACTGGATATAAATGCAGAGCTGGTTAACCCCAGTTATAGTTCTTTGGAACATCTCAGGAAAGTGAAAAATTTCATCAATCTCTTTTTGCAAAAAAACAGTTATTTTCTATTTTCCAGTCCATTTAATAACAGATAAAAATTTAAACTCATTTTCAAAGGTAAGAAAAAAGTACCATTGAGGAAACATTTTTTTAAAGTCTATTAAAATGTAGATCAACACACACATGCACACTACAATAAAGAATGAAAACAAAACAAATCTGAAGTAAATATATCTCAGAAAACCCCGTAGTAGGGGATGCGAACAGAAGTTTTAACACAACAAACTGGGTTAACTAAAGATGTTTGATGCTAACGTCGACCTTCCGTAAAGGGAAATCGGTAAACGCTGATACAAGGCTTCACTTTGTGACTCCTGCTAATGTACTCAGGTGAGATCGTGTTTTATGTAGACGACCGAGGTTTTAATGAGATGTATGACAGTGTATGTATGTATGTATGCAATGATGGTAAATTTCATTGATCAACCTTATTATAGGTAGATATTTTGTCGTATCACTCATACGGTAAATATAAAACGATGCAAAAATATCTCTGAAATTTCGTTTGTGCAATATCAATACTGTGGTGTCATACTTGTAATGGTTTCATTTACCGCATATCTAGTTAATATCTTTATCGTTGGCTATCTATACAGAGCGGGTCATTAGAGTGTTAAAAGATTATAATCTATATTCCAATTGAAATACACTAAAATTGAAACTAAATGCACTAACAAATTCACCAAATTTACCGAAATTCTATCTAAAACGGCATCACGAGTAAGTATTGGATACCTCCATAAATTCAAGTTCAAGTGGCCAAGGGGATATTGTCCAAATGGTAACGCCGCCATTCCGTATTGGGGAACCAGTTATTCGTATAATAATAAAGCTAGTACGAACTACACAATTGGCAAATGTTTGGGTCCCGACTTAATTCACCCGTCGACTTATCGCGAGAAAGGGTGACTCTAAATCTTAACCCTATTAAAATTTCTCAGTGTATTTCCTTATTTATGGAAGCGTATCGCGCAGTTTATTTAGCTGGATTGCTTACTCAGCATAATATTTACCTTAACTTTTCAATTTGAACACTACACACGGTTTAATTATTTGCTTACAAACATAAAATATTAACTATACTATATTAACTATACTACTTAGTAGGTACAGCCCTATTCGCAGAATTCGTTTTTATAAAAAAAATACAGTGTCAATAAGGTGTAAGGGTTGACCCCTTAATACGAGTTAATCACTAAGTAACGAATTTCAGATAGCTTTATGTTTTAGTCACATGTAAGTGTACTATACTCGGCCGTAGAGTTAGAAGTGCCGTTAAAAATACACTTTATGTATAACATAAATGACTTTACAACAGTGCTTCTAATATGCATAAATTATTTTACCAACTAAGTACCCAAATTACCAATTGGTATGATTCTAGAAAAGAAATGCTTTAATTAAATTCTTTTAGAGTGTCCATTTTAAGTAACCTGCTGGCGTTTAATAAATAAAATTACAATATTCTCACCGTTAAACATATTTGATTTTTCTGCTTTTTTAATTTGACTATATTTGAGTGCAGTGCGTACAGTATATGCAAAGATTTCAAAGGCCCACTACTATTTAAGTGTTTATTATTTAACAGTATGATCAAATTACTAATAATATACTAACTTATATGATTTAACATTTAGAATCTTATTTTTTCAGAGACGTAATTGAATGTTTAAAAACTATTTAAATTAAATCATTAATTATTTTTACATAAAATATCATAATCATTTCTAACACTTATCCGTCTTTTCCAACATAGCAATTATTTTGTTTTAAAGAATCGATTAACGGAATATTGATAAAGGGTACTTATACGCGTAACTAAATGCACATGTTTAACAATTCCTATTAAAATTCAACCATATACTATAAACATTATCTAAGCATCGTATGGGACATTGTCAATAATGTAAAATTTTTATTATCTGATTTAGGAATTTTATTGCTTGGACGGACACTGTGCGCGCTAGGCCAGCTGTGGGCGTCCAGTGGTACGAACGTTTTGACGCATGAAACATGTCACTGGTAACAAACATTCGATTGAAGACAGCAATTCATCAACCTCTTTACCGTCCAACTTCGAGAAGTTATAAGAAAACATGAGTTTGGACAAAAGTCGATATGTCGCATTGTGGGAATTTGCTTTATGTCTGATAATAGTTGCGTAACAAGAACAAACATTGTTTGATGTTTTATAACATTACAGAACTTGGTTAGTAAACTAGAAGATTGAAGACTTTGAGATAACGCTTTTCCTCTTTCGTAGATTCGAATAAAGTTATGTCTTAACCCGGATCAGGGAGATGTAAACAAAGTCGGAAATCGAACGAAAATGCGTTCTATAAATGTCAACAATCATAAAATAAAACTATTTTTTGGTCCATTTTGAGATATTTAAATCAGCCTTCACGCTAAACCTCTTGACGTTAGTCTTTAAGACTATGATAAGATTTATCTCACAAAGTTCACGGATATCCAACCCATTCCCATAAAAATCTATTTCAAGCGATAAATATCCGAAGGCGTAAAAACTGTGGACAGTGGCCCGATAACTATGTAAGCCAGTCGGCGCGGCGTCGGCCCAAAGAAAAGACGAAATGACGCCGATGCGCTGTCAATCTTTACACCAGATTACTTTTTGCGAAGCCCAGATAAATTGTCAGCGTCCAAATATAATTACACAATATTTCAGTGAGTTTTTCCTTCAATTATTGCATTTCGTCGCTCGGACAGCTGAGGCGTTTTGGACATTCTTTTGTAACGAGCGCACGAAATACCATGGTGTGCGCTCCGCAAATTTATTGTTGCTTTTCTTATGGACTTTGTGCTAATTGGCTAAAGGCCATATTTGATTAATAAAAAAATAATGAAGGCTTGTGAAGTTAATATTGGGAGGTAGTCTTGATTGTCTCGAAACAAAAGATGATCGGTTACTTTTTTAGAACTTGTGGATAGAAAGCAAACGCAATACGTATATGACAATTATTATTGTGTTAATTGAATAAATACTAAATTAGAATTACCGTTGATTTATCAGATAGTTTATAATGGTTATTTCAAAAAACCGAAATTTCCTAAAGGTCATGGATCTCCGCAATTATTAAAAATCTTACCAAAATCATTTTACACTAACTAACAATTTAACAAAAATATATTACTGGCATTACAATAAATATCTTCACCAAAAACAAAAGCTAATAAACTAGGTATATTTAAAAATAGAACATGGCTACTCTGAAAAATAAATTATATTTTTTTATACGGCATACTCTTTGCTATAGGCCGATGGCACATCAAAGCCACCGAACGTCACGGCACATCGTGGCTGACACATCGACATTGGACGGACTGTCGCGAAAATTAAGCCCCGGTTAAAAAAAGAACCATGGTATCTACCACCGCCACTTAAAGTAACATTATTGGAGATGTGGAAGAGAGACATCGTTCTACAATGTAGTGTGCTATCCCGCTTCGACAGCTGCAATGGTAATAATTACAGAAGTGGTAGTAAGCCCTGTCGGGCAGAGCAATGCATGCGCAGATAATTAGTGCAAACTCTTGAATGGAATAGGCCTTTGGCTGTAATTTTGTCGCGTTAATTGAAACCTGTTGGCCGTTTGAAATTGTATGAATCAATATCGTGGTATCAATGCTTTGTAGTGTACCGATGGAAACGACTGGATGAAATGACGAATTTATTATATTTGTAAAACAGTTTTCTTTGAGTCCCTTTTGATATTTCCCTATATTGTTAATTAATTATAATGAGATGGCAAATTCATCAAAAAAAAAACAAACATTTTTTTTCAGACTACATTACCTACACTCAACACATCACTATTCAATAAAACGTCATTAAAAAACCTATACGTTCAAGAGTATGTGCCTTTTGGCCTTATTATTTGGCCGACGTTTAAATTCGTTATCAACACACTATACACACTATATACATATGTAGTTTGGTTGTTTTCACATCGCAGTGCATTCCCGCCGCAAGTAACATCTCGAAACTATGCGGTCTCACAAATGTTGACCGCTGTGTGTAAGCTGCTTCCGACAATCATCTTTATTGTTTATCACCAAACAAGGCACCGCAACTTGCAGTTGTTGAATAAGACCTAAATATTTGAAGTAGTGTGATAGAATTTCCAGAAATTAATTTGTGGCATTTTAAGATGGTATTACTCTTTTACGCTTAGACGGTATCATGTCAGTCATCATATTACATTCAAGTAAAAATATAAACGGAAATGAAAACGAACAAAGAATGGCTTCGATAGAATAAAATAGAAATCCATTCGCAGAATATACCAATTCTCGACAAAAGTCATAAAACTGCAATACAAAAATATTAGACGGGCCACGATTCGATGTTACATTGATCACCGATGTGGGTTCGGAAGCCGTAATATTTACATTCTCCGATTTTGAGTTCCACCGAATCCGTGTAGCTATCGCACCGTAGGACAATTAGAAGGCAAAGTAACCATGGTAACGGTAATGTAAACACAGGCAACTGGGGAACGATGTGAATCCGCCACCAGCCTGTCTTAATAATTGCGACGAGTTAACTTAGGGTGCGGTCTTTGTGTGTAGATCGGCGGATTGATAGGGTTTTATTACGTTTTGTTGTATTGTAACTATTCAACCGCATCTGGTTACAGTGGGAACTGACCCTAATGGTGAATAAGGTGAAGATAAGGGTGTTAAAGCGCTGTTGAATCCTAAAAAAACGCCGAACTGCGTACAGTTTATTTGTATAGAAAAAGAGTAACATTTGCATCAAAATATAATATTTTAGATCCCGAAAGTTTTAACTTTTTCAAACTTAGTTAAGGATAAAACCGATTTTTAATCAAAATAAGAAAAATCTTTACTCCTTTAAACATTCTTAAATATCGTTTCTGCGACAAAAGACACCTCAATAAAACCGTTTATTTAAAGAAAGGCGTCGTGTCATTTTATGTTACTTTAACATTATGGCTATGAAAACTACAACAATGTCTTTTTATTTTAGTCGAAGACACGTTGCTTTACAAATAGAAGACGAACTTTGCTACTAAGTTCCGCTTTACACGATAAATTCTCAGGTGTACAGACTGTAAAAAAATGTATCAGCTCATTTGTGATGTACCTAGTTTGGTACTATAGTGAAATTCTTTAAGAAATAACACTACTACATTGGTTATAGTGTCTTTCTTTGTAGATGAAGTTTTTTAAAGTTTAATAAAAAAAAATAGTTCAGGACTCTAATTTTTTTTGTCTTCTTCTAATAAATGTATGACCGTAATAACGGTTGTCGTTAACAGACCAGCACGGCCTGAGAAAAGAGGTTCCGTTTCGCCACGAAACCCTGTAAATGACATTGTTACACATAGTTCGGAAAGGTATTCAAGTTGACACTCGCTTTTCCTCCACCAACAAAGCCTCTCCCTTAAATTTGATCCGCATCTACGTAATGTTCTCTTCGTCCCTATTCGCACAAACACTCAAAGCGAATAATAAACAGAGTAAATTGTACAAACATCGTCTCGCACCTACCGATGGAGACCCCAACAAAGGACTGTTTCTCAAAAAAATATGCTGCGAACTACATAAATAAATATTAAACTCAAAGCTCCAAGATCAAATAGTGTTACATTAACATCCCCCAGTTTTGTTTACGTTACGACGACGCACTCTAATAAATTTTAATACGAGCTTTTTTATCTTTTGAGTATAGGTAAACATTGCTACCATTATTGTCTTTTTAAGATAGCATTTGCTTGCGTATGACTATCTATTTGATAGCACTCTCTTTTTAATTCTGGTACTATGTTAATGATCCTCTTTTACTTTTTGAACTTAATTGTAAATTATGTTTATAATGTCACAGGTTTTGTTATGTTAGGACGGTCTCTCTTGTATAAGTTGTATAAATCAAGCTCTAATTCTGGGAACATTGTTCGAATCCAAAAACAGTACTTATTTACTGACGACCCACATTAGGTTTTAAAAGTATTGCCTAGAATTTGATTATAAATATTAAATTATTGTGTTAAAATAATTGGCCGCAAAGGTAATGAATTTTAAAACTCATTTTATAAAACTACACTTTCAGCTCATTATTTTCAATTTTAATTAAATTAACCTCCGCTGTTGTATTACTAATCAAAAATTTTAATCCAACATATAGGAGTATGTATGGCTCCCAAGAGTAATTACGGCTTTGGTTTAAAGTCTAAAATCAGAGCAATAGCTTTAATTCCAGAAAATTTGGAGTACAAATTAACCCTTCGCAATTTCATGTGAAGTTTATCTAACGCGCCCAGTGGGCAAAAAAGGATTGACAAATTGTGACGCGTCTGACAAATTATTTGAGAATGCATGAGTTTATTATATTTTTGTAAATTTGTTTGCCGAACAAACTACGTGTTTCGAACAAATTTTGATTTATGGAGAGTTTGATGGAAATCGGATGAAACTAGTTTTGTTTTCGATGGATTTATTGTGAGAGCTTTTTTTAGATTGCTCTTTTTGTCGTTTCGTCAGCCATGTGTGATGAATAAAAGTAGTTTCTTTTTCAAATAGTTGATATAGTCCAAGTTTTTTATTTTACTATCACCTACAATTTGCTGTCCAAAAGTTTGTAAACAAATGCATGGACTTTAAAAAGGCGTCTACATCACTCTTAAGGTCTAAAAAAGCTAAGTTAAATTAGCTCCTAGGTACAATAAAAAAAGGTACGTCAATTACGTCTGTAACAACAGATGTAAACCAAAACAAGCCTACGTTAATTAAAACATTGTTGTTCAAAAAATACGTGTGTACAGAATATGAGAAAATATTAATCGCCCTTTTAATTTACCGCTGTTATTTTGACGTTTATCCTTGTGTCGACGCAAAATTCGGTAAACAGTATTTGCTTTTGTTGTACATTACTTTTCCAAGTAATTCCGTCAAAAATAACAATCTAAATGTTTGTACCATTTTCGGAGCAACATTAAACAAAACGAACCGTAATTTGAATACTGATCTTATTATTTGTACAAAAAACACTTGTATTTTTTACGAGATTCCTCCACCGTATTAAGTAAAGACTTCCAATTTCTTGAATAAATCGTGTTACACAACAATCATGAGGTCAGACCCCAATATATCTTGCACTTTATTATATCGTTGCCGGGTCTCTTACTATGCAAGTCTCAAGGTGCCGTAAATATACAACAACAAACGCCTCATTGGTAACGTTTAGGGGCAATTCCGACCAATAAAGCAGCGTGCGTGGGTTGTATAACTCGACCACCGGTGTATGACCCCTGCCTGTCTTCAACACTTATATTCAACTCTTTATTTCTGTAAATCCTTAGGGATGTGCAGTCCAACTTCAAGTGGTTACGTGATATTGGAGGCGATTGAACAGCAAATGCCCTAATACGTGGGAGTTATTATTTTAATAATGTAAGTCCGTTTCTGGAGCACTGTTGTCGTTTCCATTGTTAAAATAATAATAGAAGCCTTAAACATGTTGCAACATTGTTTGACTGTCTAAAAAGGAATGCGAATATCTCCGTCTGCAAATTAAATACATGTAATAGTATCAAGAAAATAAGGACTTACAGTGAATAGATTGTTCTTTGTTTAAAGGATAAATTGCGCAGTTTATTCCATTTAGAGATAAAAGTGAAAATAAATAGACAATGATGATATTAAGTTAAAGGCTCAGATCTTTAAAGAAAGTTTTAAACCTCATAATGATTCGGCTTTATCTTAATTTGATATCGTTTAGGTATAAGTAATTTGAACGTTCTCTTAAGTAAAGTATGTGCAATCAATTAAACGTCGAAAACAATTTATTGTATTTTACTAATCTTTTCAAAGAATATTAATTCCAATACAAATAAATAACGTTGTACAGAGCCTATTTATTATTGTACTATTTTACTTAGCATTTTAATTTTCAAATCGGTCTACTGTTCAATAATTAAATTTGATCAAAAGCAAAATCCTCATCAATCTAACCAATTAAGAATAACGTCCCACGCGTTAAACAAATCACAGAACTAAATAAAGTGACTCGATTCACCGCAAAAAAATTCGTCCGTTCGTCCGTTTGTTGATTGAAAACGGCCGTATTCAATAATCCATTAAACCATAACGCTAGAGTTTTGACAGATGACGTACGATCCTGCCATCGTATGAGTGATGTGTGACCCGGGGCCGGTCCGGTGACCGTTCCATACGGCTCTACCATTTGCTCTTACTCATAGACTTGTCGAATTGAATTCGAATGATATTCTTTTTTTAAACTATGTCTATGAGAGCAGAATCTTAAAAAAAAAACGTTTTTGACATCATTTTCGTCGGAATTCAACCTTTTTTAAGTTAGTTAAGTACATAATTACAATAAAATGTTTTTTTTTAGAATGTCTAGTTATTGTAGAGTTTTTATTAGGCATCAGTTTGTTTTATTTTTATACATTTCATACTCAAGGCAATGCAAATGTAATAGGTATACAATTTATACAAATCTCTAAGCGAATACTGACATTATAAACTTAGAGGTAATATACTGAATTCGCCTCGAATCAAAGTAAATTAATTACTTTTGAAATTAATTTTAAAATTTCATCAAAAACATTCTTACTTTTTTCGGAGAGTCCGAATATTCTTATTAGAGGATGTCAATTGAATTTCATCAATCAATTCCGCAGAGATTTTTAATCATAGTCTTTTGTCAAAGTTTTCGTCGATGAATTTATATTTGAACAAACATCTGCTTCCATGAATTGGGCTCATTTTTTTTTGGAATCTCGATTATTGCTTCAAGGTCATTAAGGTTTTTCATTACAATTCCGTAATAAACCCAAATCGAAGGAAAATTGTGCTGATATTGATGTTAGAGACTTTGTTAGTTATGTACCTTGGCAGTCATTGTTTTTGCAAATGTTTTCTTAATTTAGCCACACACACATTAATCGTAGAATAGAAGTATATGTGGTTTAAGACACTTGGTTTCTGAATACCGTTAGTAAGGGAACTAGCAGTGATGTGACCGAAATCTGTCAGTCGCGCACTTGTATGCAAATCTCACACCAACTCTGCACCACGGTATGCAAATCTATGCATTACTCGCATCAATGAATATCCCTATTCTTGTCTTACATACACCCTTAGAGAGAGACAGAATTAATGGTTATTTTACGTTAAGAATGTATTTGATATGCTAATGGGGCTCAGTTTGAAAATTGTTTACCTATACACGAAGTTCACCTTTGACACTGTTAGTTGCCTTTGTCATGTCGCTATCTTTTTTGATACGATTGTATCAGAATACGATAATGTCAGAGCAGATGTCGACAGACAGTTGTATAGTTTTTCCTTATCTATTTACATCAACACACACGGAAAACCTTTTCTCATTGAAGGTAGTAAAAAGTTTATAGTTTCGATTCAGTATGCGGTTACCTTTTCGTGAGGTCACTTTATGGGATACAACTGGATGTTGTATGGATTGTTTTCTAATTTGGAGAGTTTTATTTATATTTTTTAGATAATAACCTCAAAATAAGCTACTTAAATAGATAATTGGGAGTATATTACAAACATGTATTTACACGTTCCCACGTAATAAAACTGTATCGTGTGACAAATGCAACTGCATGCCTGTTCCCGAAGATGGTTTAGTTTTGATTTTCATTTGTTTCTCGATTCGGTCCTGAAGTGGTACTATCGAACCACACCATGATCGAAAAGGCATCGAGTACTATCAGCATTGACCGAACTTAGTTCCACTTCGTACCGCTGCACGAATTAGCGCTAGTGTCGGTTCCTGGAGTTGTCGATTCGGTTGTAAGAAAGCGTCCTTTTGTCGGAAACTCAAGTTTTCGCACTAATATTATAAATGCGAAAGTATGTTTGATTTCCCCCCTTTCATTAAGGGATATGCTACTATTATCTGACTTCGTTAAAGGAGGGTAATGTTTTAGCAGCTATAATCGACTTCCTGGCGGGCGAAGTTGCACGCAACAACTAGTACCTAAACCTAACCTAAGGCATAAATCTTAAACAGTTGCTCCGACACCGTAACCGTCAATCTCAAAGGAGGTTTTAAATATGTAATCTCAACATTACAGCGCATCATTAACTATGCGATAACTGTAAAGTACGCGGGAACTAAGAGAACTATGAAACTAATTTAGCGCAACAAACTTAAGTGATGTTTTCGAAACTTCCCCATATTTGTAGCGGGGAGCAACAATACTGTATGAAATACTTCGCTATCGGTATAAAGCAACACGCATCTGTACTACATCGAAGAACAACACTATTTCATACTTCCTTACTTCGCAAATGCTGCGATACTTCTAAACTTTGCCATCGGACGCAACTACGTTAAAGATTCAAAACGCCACGAACTTATGTTATGTGATAAGCGAATAATGTCTATGGCTTTTAAAAGTAAGTGTAAGTGGAAAAGCGAAGTTTGAGATAAGCTTTTATCACTGGCTTGCATTACGGCCGGTCGATAAGTAGTGTGTATAAGTTTTCACGGTAATCTTCTTGTTAATCTGCTGGACGGAGACTAAATATTTTATCGTCCTTTTATCGTTGATAGAAGACCGATATATTTACATACTGAATGGTATAAGACCATCTTCATCATTAAATGAGCAATAAACTGATTTTAAAAAACCGACTTTGTGAGATTATTTATTTAATTTAATTAATTAATTTATAATATGTTTTAAATAGATACTCTTATTGTCATTCCAAATCATCATTTTTCTGACTCTACATTTCACGACTGATCTGATTTGAATTGACTACAACGGCATTTTTTTAAATCTTCTGATGTCAGCTTGTTATTTTGAATTTAGAACGTTTTCTTTATTTTATTTCCAGCCAGTTGTTCATTTGTTTTACACCAAGTATATTTGCTAATATTCAGAACAATAGTTATCAATTTCTATAGTGATATTACAACAAAGTGAAGGTAAATTCAGTTGTTTCATCAACAGGAGTATCCTCTAGACTGTTTGACTTTACTCACGTAATTGGTGACACCGGCCGGTATTAATTACGAAAGTAAAGTCAAACAAAGTGGAAAGCATTGTTTGATACAATGTAAACCTTGAATGTAGTCATATTTTAGCTTTCAATTTTGGAGTTTTAAATAAAAAATGGAGCGAAAATTTTAGTTGTTTGTCTTATAATGTCTAGGTTTTATAGTTTATTTTACGTTTGGTTTGAGATTTTTAAGTGTTGACTTTTGGGTAGAGTGCAAAAAAATCAAAAATATAGCCATGATTTTTATACCATCTTTCGTGCTAAACCTACAATATGCGACTAACATCAAGATCTTAAGACAAGCGTTTGTGTTATCCAAGCATGCTTGTCCTGAGTCTGGGTGTTTTTGTACATTTGACCAGAATGATTTTGAATATGCATTAAAATAAACAGAGTCAGTCATTCAGTCAAAAACGAAAACTATAACCTATACTATAATTAAATAATAAATTTTGTCCTACAACGAAATAGTTGAGTAACAATTAGATACATGTATCTCATGCAAATAGCCGGAAAGTTGTGCCCGTAGCGAATAGAGGCTAACAAACTTTGATTTTAATACAAATTGAGGGAAACTTTTTGCCATTTAAACAGCTGTTATAAACTATTAGGAAGGCTGCACAGAAACTTTTTGGCCAGATAAAATACGTATTTGAATTTGGAATAGAGTTTAAAATGTAACTATTTACGAAAGAGTTTTATGCAGAAATATATCTCGAATAATTTATTGATGTTTTGTTTTTGATACGATTAATTATTCATGTATTAAATAAAATAATTGTAATGACACATTATTCAAATGCAAGATGCACTTATAGAAATAAATTCATACTTAATACAATCATAGTTTTTTCACATGAAAAGTGTAAATACAACCTATACACATTATATTTCGAAATAAATGCCGCATTTTTTTTTCAAACGATAAAGTCAGATATTTATGAGTATTTACTACATAAGTAATAACAAAACCCCTATATTACAAACATGTAAAAACACAATACGTTGTCATAGGAACCAGCATTAAATACATAGAATCAATGAGCTGGCCTTACCAAAAACGGTACGTCCCAGACCATGTACGAGAGATCGAGTTACAACGAGCCCAAAGGAACATGTGCACACAGTTTTACATACAATGCCGTGTGGGCGGAACGTACTGCGTTCTATAAGACTAGACTTTGTCTCGGGATGTGCTTGTGTGTTTGAAGTTATGTCTTGCGAATTTTTTTGCTACATTTCTGATTGCTCTTTTTTAATATGGTGTGTGTAAAAAACAAGTATGTATATGTAGGTTTAGTCGACTAAATATGGGAATTATTTTTGGTCGAGAAAAGAGAGTTCGAAGATTGAAACCATAACAAAATTTTGTTTTTTTTGATAATTCATAATATTGTCTCATCATAAATTTAACTCGGTAAAACTTAGTTTAGATTTTTGAAACTCTTAATTAAAGAAGCCTCTTCGCGTTTTGACGAAGATTACTTTAAAAAAAAAAAACCTTTTTATGAATCATTTGTTTTATTTGTTCAACATCGTAAGTCACGAGAATCAACATTAAGACAATACACTAATCAACTCGTCAAGAACTTCCCTGAGCACATAAAAATAAACATGTCCCTCTAGACTTTTACGAGCTGACCCTCACAAGTCGTAAACTTCGTAAAGCTGCCTGGGGAACTGCACACAAAACGCCATTTGACGTGAAAAGAAATCTTTTATTGAATAAAAGAATATTTACAGAAACTAAAATACGTTCTGAGTTATTCGTTTTAAAACGACAACATTATTAATTTTAAAATAAGTTACAATATAGAGTCTATTTGATTTTTTCTTTTCAGCAAACACATACCAGGGAGGTTTTTTTTTACTTCGTACTTATACTAAAAGCCAAAGACTAAAGGAGTTTATAAAAGGAAGTTCGTCATCACCAAGCTGAATCTCATGAACCGTGACAGGACCGGTTAAATTTACACGCATTATGTATGCCTTGTCTGTCTCTAATTTTTCTATACCCACAAATGTCACAAAGACTATCCTTTTGCAACGAACCATCAAAGTCGCGAATCTAACTCGCCATTGATTGATATTTTTCACCACCATCATTTCACTACTGAAATTCAAGAGGCACGATCATACAGACAACACGATTATCTTTTGCCTATCCAGTGAATGCGCGGGCGCCGGCTATGGCACGCATTTAACGACACACTATCAGGTGGCAATGGGCCCTAGTGACGTATTCCAGGGTTGTTAGCAAGGCTTGTCCTAAGTGGACCTTTATGTACCTTTTAAAGCTAACTCAAATGCGTTCGTTAAGTGAATGGATAGGACGTTTATTAAATATGAAATGGAACTCTGTAGTTTTCTTTAGCCTAAGTGGAATTTGAAAGCTTGAACCACCTTTTAGATTACAAGAATTTTGCGGACTGATTCTGGTACTAAGTATGTATAAGTACAAAGTCGGAAATTTTCCAAAAAGTAGGTACTTCAACCTTTCTATATATTATGAATAGATTTAAAAAATCTATAACGTTTTTAAATGTAACTCCATTAAAATTTTATCAAAATCGGTACAGCCGTTTTTATAGTTGTATTGTCATCAAGTTTGTAGCTACCTTGAGAATTTCAGCCTGCTAGCTTATCGGGGAGTGCCTTAAAATTGAGTTGCAAAAATTCAACCGGAACGACAAACAAACAAACAAGAAAAGTGAGTGTATAAAAACGTCGGAATAAATGACCTGTCACGGTACCTCATACTAAGTAGGAATAAAAAAAAATCAGATACTTTAAAGTCAAAGTTCACTAGTCCCTTAAACCCAAGACCTTTGCTGCCTCTGCTCTCATTATTTATCACAGGTATACGCAATTCGTACTCGACGTTACTTACGATATGGTTTTATTACCCGTTTAAACACAATTGAATTAAAATGTATAATTCAAGGAACATGCACGCTTATGACGCCTTAGAAAATGCACTCGGTGTGGGTTGATCTGAATCGTTTTGTCACTACCAAATGCGGACTTAGATTTACGAAATAGCGCAGATATTTGAATTTAAAATGATATTACCACTATTCTGGAGCTAAAAGGATATATATGAGAAGCGAATGTTTGAATATGAGTATTCTATGTAACGAGGTAGTTTGCACACAGTATTGATAAGAATTTATGCTTCAAACCCGAGGGAATATTCTTAAAAGATAAAACGTGTGTAGTACTTAGTTAAGGAAATGTTCTTGGTTTATAAACATGACAAGGTAAATGTGTATTTACAGCTTTACTTATGCCAAATGCCTATTCAGAGGCAGTCTCTTAAAATTCCATAAATATTGGCTGTGGGCGGATTTCGGTGTAAAAACTGGATTACAGTCTCCGTGTGTTGATAATCTGAATGTATCGCAGAGATTTGCGGAATCACATCTTAGCTTATTCCCAAACACATTTATTTGGAATGATCCGGGATTAAGGAATTCAATTGAATAAATAAAACTCCTTTTCCATTATTATTTCCTAGTTCCTGCTCCAGTTTGTAGTTCACTATTTTTACATATGCAAATAGAACGGAAAGGTCAACATTATCAGACAAGGATGTAAAAGAATTAAAAAATCCTCGCCCCAGACATTCTACTAACAAAATTAACATATTCACTGTTTCATCTCAACTGGTTCCCACTTTTGAATTTCCTATTAGTGTTTACAAAGGCAAAGTCAATACGATGTGGTAGCCAGAAATGTTATTATAATATTAGTAGTCAATTCCAATCGTATGCAGATGGGGTAAGGTTGTTAATCGCTTGCATACGAATCGATTATGAAATGAAGATCCACACGCTACTCTATTGTTGAAATTTGTTTACTAAATTTTCGAGTTATTGACTTTGGCGTGAGAATTGGTTTCTAACGTTCGTAACCCTGGTAGGTCTGATCGATCAAATATCTAACATACTACTGTTAAGCATCTTTGAGGCGGATAAGTATGTAAACAAGTTCGGTAGTCGCTTTTATTGTATGACTCAAGAGATCTCTATAGTTTTAAGTACTAAAATGCTATTAACAAAAATATCTCACGTTCCTTTGATATTTCGATGTAAGAATACTACCGTTTGGTATTTTATCTGTCTTTATCTTACGTGGGTAACTGGTGACCCTTTAAAGTTCTACAAATTACTGATTAACTGATAATTGTGTTAACGATGCTTCTGTTATTAATTGGTTATTTTAGTCACTATCGTACTGTATTATCTTCTTAATATTTTATGTATTTCGAAATTTATTTACATTCTTTCTATCATCACAAGTGGTTTAGTTTATTGTGACATACTTTAGTATTGACGTTCTCATATACATGACTCTTAAAAAAAACGGGGAAATATTGTAAGTCTAGGTATATTTTTCCTTTTTTTATGTTCAAACATCTTTGTCTATTTGATACTAATTAAATATTAATTACAAACACTACAACGTGCAACATCACTTCTATTAAATTCAAAGCGATTTACTGCCATCGTATGATATACCTTCTGAGCCACCAAAATAATAATAAGCTATCTCCCAAAGTAGTATACTCCATCAGTCGCGTATCACAGGAAACACGAATCCCCTCTACCAAACAACTTCTCAGGAAATTGATAATTAATACTAAGATTCCCTAACTTTCTAATCATTTCCGCAGTAAAGTTAATGACGTATCATCACTAACAAGTCTCTCATAATTAGCTACTGAATTAAATAGTAAACAGGCTCATTATACCTTCTGTTTACATTAGCATGTGAGAGGAAGCTTTTGTTAATAGTCACGTTATGGCTATGGTAATTGTATTCTTTAAGGTGGCCCTTCGGAATATATGTATGGATGGATGCTAACTAGATGGTTCCCAGAGCAGTGGAATGTTTAAAGCTATTTATGCTCGATCATCAATCGTTGCATCGATTTCGATATTACGTGTCAATTGTCGTTTAAAGCTTCTTCCTAGTCTAAATCGTTGTTTGGTGCAAGACACACCTCAGTACTTACCTATAAATCTTTTTCCGCGCCAATACAAACCAGCCTCCAGCCTTTTTTGGCATGTCATTTCCTCACTTCTTCGTATTCACCTTCGGCTCGACTATCCATAGACAATGTTACTGAATCTCAAATAGAGACCTACATAATATTGTCATGATGTTTTTATAGGTTCACAAACCTACCATTTATTAAATTGATTCATGAAATGCTATCACCATTTTAAAATTAAAAGCTGCATAATATCCCTACGAGATATTCAACGTCGATATTTCAATAAAGATGTTACCAACCGCATAAACTTTTTAATCTGAACATTTCTTACCAAATTTCGTCGACACATACTCACATATCTTGTTCCCCGATGTCCAAACAGTCCTTGGATTTAATGCCAGCTTCAGACTTCCTGAGTCGGACTGCGCGTAATCGAATAACTCAAATAAACTCAGGTGGAACTTTTCAATACGCTCCGTGACCATGACGCTTACGAATGAAATGTGTTATGTTGTATGTAGCCAAGTATTTAAATGATTTAATTTATTAATATGTAGATCTAAAATTTTGTTGGTGTTTATGTGACCCAGTGATACTCACCTTATTAAATACTTACTCAATCTCCATTCATGACTGATAGCTCTTTAATTTTTCTTTTCGAGTTGTGTTTGTGTAAGAAAGATAATGAGGAGAACAATAATTTATGACGAAAAGGGTTTTTCTTTGCAGGAATTTGTAGTTCTTGTCTATGTTATAGTCACGAGTATCAAACTTCCCGTGACAATGATAATACTTCATGTGGCTTTTTAAATGTATCGTACAGGTTACTTTGATTTGGAAACTTTTTTTGATAATTTGCTCTCTTACAACATAAACCTATCCATTCCACCGAATCAAAGCTTCTGTAATACGAAACACGTAGATCGATTCGTTCCGAACTTGCGCCTTGTATGGCACATCACAAAAACTTCCCCAATTCGGTTTTAAGACGCCGGTACCTTTGTTTAACACAATAAAACCACTTGAAAAAACTGAAATAACGACACAGTGTTTAATTGTGTGGCTAAGTTGGAAAACGCTGTGCCTTTACGCATCTAGTTAAGCACGGGCAAGATTAACGAGGTCTGCGTTTCGAATGAAACAGAATTGCGAAGGAAGTCACGCTAATTAGTGTTGTAATCCTATGCTCTGTGGTTGGTCATGAATTTATACCACACTTGATTAGTTTCCTTTGTGAACTATAGTTTTTTGCGTGGTAACGGCAATATGGAGCGAGACCAATCCTAATTATCGGTAATCAAGCTGTTATATTTTTTAGGATTCGAGAGTCGATAATGATGAGTGATTTTTTTAAATTTAAAGCTATGTGTGTGATACGTATATGTAGGTATGTTTACTGATTTTGATATAATTATAATATGATTTGTTTAATTCACTTGGTTCAATTTTAAGGTCTTAGCAATATTGGGTAACACTCAAGTTTTTCAGGGATATTATTATATTATTTTATTTTTAAATGATACAAGTTATTGAAAATACTGCTTTTCAATTCGAAATCATTTAATTTTAATACAAATAAATGTCAGTTAGAGGTAAAATAAATTACGAAGAGGTTACAGTATAGTTTGTGCTTTACGTATATACAAAAGTTAGAGTTCGCGACAATATCAAAAGTGTCTATTTTTATGGTTTATCTATATTTTTGTTTACAAACTTTATTGTGGTTGATTTTAAAATCCTGTGTGCATTTGACTAAAAATGTTTTGTTTCTAGTTCTGCGAACTCAAATCGTCGAATTACTTAAGAGTACCAAACTTTTTTATAACAGCCATCCGAAATGTGCATTTGTGAAAAAATCACGAAAGATTTCTACGCTTTTGCACATGCATATTTTTTTCCATACTTTTGATTTTTTAAATAACCAAATAACTGCGGCAAACGCATTCTTTTTTATTTGTTTGAATTAAGCCACGTTATCACTGCGAGAACGGCCACCGTTTGGAATACGGCCATGGCAAACTGCCGGTTACTCAAAGCCAAACTGCACAGAGGATTTAATTCTTAAAACATCTACATTATTGACCTCTTTACTACGAAACTATTTCATCTTACTGTACATTACTGTACGGAAGTGATATAGGTCGGGCATTCCCAAGTGTATAGTGTACAGTCGTGAATAGCGTTTTTTTTCATGTTCTCGAACTTTGTGACAATGTTGGATAATGTGAATGTGATAGCTTACATCTATCTATTTAAGCTGTTTGATGTTGTCGCGTGTTAACTAAATCGATGAGTATGTAGATCTTATAGTATAAAGTATTAAGACAGTTAGATCTAATATTGTTTGAGAAGATAAAGTAGACCTATCGATATAAAAATATAACAACGATTATGGTCAAGGGTGTGTACAGGGTAAACAAATATAGGAACGGAATAATCACCACTTTTAAAATATTTTTTAAGAAGCTTTATTAGAGTAAAGGAACTGTACACATCCTTGTTTAATATACACATTATATAATTAAACAAAAGATTTTTTTTATAATTATGATCGATAATTTACATTCTTAAGTCCATCCCTAAATCCAATACCGCTTTTACCGTTCCATGAAAGCCAAAATTTATCCTAATTTAGAATATTTACATGATAAAGAATAATTTGTACAATTATTACTAATTTTACGTGAATCGTGTATTATTAAACATGGGAGCTACATTATAAAAATAAATCTTATATCTAACTTTTTATATCTAAATTGCTTATTTAGATAATAAATAATATTTTTAAAATAAATTGCGAACATTTAATAAAATAATAAATTAATCACAGCAAATGTCAATTACCTATCTACGTTTACAAAGTAGTTATTATCTAAAGTAACAATCGATGGTGTTTCTCTTACATCATAATTTTACATGGAAATTGTACCTTAATAATAGTACACTTAAGGAAATTCGTACTTTGTAGATACAGGAATATTATTAATAATTGATAACGATAAAATACTTGCAGAGTAATGTGTATTTATGTACACAGTAGCAAAAAAATAAAACATTTTTTAGAAAAAAAAGCAAGTTGTAATTGTAAAAAAAAATGTGTAGGCTCAAAAAAAAAGAATTTTTTTGTTTTATAATTACATATCGATGTTTTTGTGTTGTTTTAGTGTTAAGCAATTTTTTAATGGACCTTATTATATATATATATATATATATATATGGATATTACGTCAGCAAATGTATAATGCAACGTGGTGTAAATTTCAATAAACAGGCACCTATTGTGTGATTCTTATAACACGACTCAGTTACGTACGATAAGTACGTGGAACATTCGAACTTTGTCCATAAATGGCGCATTACTCGTCGGCCGTCATAAATATTCATTTTCGGCGGGAAGAGGAAGTTTTCACGGTTTCTCATCGAGCGCCAGTCGAAGACGCGGTTATATTAGCAAATTTATGAGCAAAAATACTCAGCAACGCAAAGATTGCTTCCAACTTTGTATAACTCTTATCAGTAAGGTTATGGATAGCCAATATTGTACAGAAATTTACTTTGAAAAGTACAAGATACGAAGGTTTCGTTTTTACACTTAACTACGTGCATTCTTTCAGAAACTGCACGTTGAATGCAATTTAAATTGCAAAACGTATCCTTAATTATTACCATTACTGCTCGGAATCTAATTAATGGATGGCATAAAAATTGTTATCAAGGAATATAAAAAGGATAACTATATACAATGACTAGACTAACGATAAACAGTAACACAATAGGAAAGTACAACGTCAAATGCTACTATTACGTCACTTCATTTTGTAATGTCACTTGATTTTGGTATATCACTTAAAGTGTCCAATCAGAGCAAAGCTTCTTCGAGTTGGTCGAAGCCCGCGTACCATCAGTCGCTCTCGTAGACTGTTGAGTTGGAGCTCTTTCGCCGACTGTAGGGCGAGCAGAACTCGATCCTGGTGTCAGGCAGCCAGGTGTACGCAGTGCGCTCCGAAGATGCACTGAAAAAACAAAAAAGAACACAGTTTAAATTACCGCACTAATATGAACATTGACGCATACAAACTCTTCACGGTTATTTTAGAGGACTTTGTGAATTTGTTTCGAAAAAAAATCTACAAAAACAAATTATCCATTACTTTTGCAACGAGATTGAAAAGTCGAGGCTAAAATCATAACAAACTGCAAAAATCGTTTAAAAATAGTTATTGCAGATGATATACAAAAACAGCATAAATGAACGTTAACGATCATTATCAAGCCATTTCAACCGAATCCAGATTTAACGAAACACAATATTTTTAGCGCAGAATACAAATTGAAACATTTCCAGGATACAAAATGATATTTTAATCACGCGATAATAAACCCTATTTTCATTAGCAAATGGCAGTTTAAAATGATTTCATTGTATTTATACTGAAGTGATAGTAATTGGGGCTTTGAAATGCTAAACGATAATATCTTTATGAATTTTCACGGAAATATTAATATTGTCAATTAGCGAGACGGAAAAAATTACGGGACATCTATTGGGGCAACAGTATGACAATTTAATGAGTCACTTTAAGTTGTATCTCGTTCCACGTCCAATTAAAGTTACAGTGTACGAAAGCTCGACTTTCAATATCATGTTGGAACTGTGTCTCACTAATCGCGAACAACATTTACATGCGGCAACAATTGAAGCATGTTTGGACAAAACAAAGGAGTATCTAGACTTAGTAACGCATTGTACCGCACACTTGTATCCTGAAGTCGTCAATTTACCTGGAGGCCTACTATCAACTCTCATAGTAAGACTTTTGTCGTTATGAAAGCAAGACGACGACGACGCCCAACGTCAGATGTTTCTCCGGCTAATATTATCAATGCGACATGCATATACACAAGTTTCATTTCTTCGTGTATTAACGATGATCGAATCTCATAAGTCAAGGTCACGTCATTAGCCATTCCCTTACATTTGAACGATTCAATCAGCGTGGTCGCTTGTAAGGCGATTATTAAACCTTGGACGGTGGTGGTAGACCTCCAGTCGCAGCTAAACAAACGCTAAAGAGTCTCCTGACTCAAACAGGTCGAATTATTTATGTTGAAATGCAATGAAAAGTTAATGTATTCGCTCCTTCAAGTGCCACCTACGAGCACTTGAATAAACAGAAGCGCTATTTATCTTTACCTTAGGTAAAGCATGTTGTTTTAAGGGACCCTTATAGAAAGGACTGGGGTCAACGTTCTTGACATACTTTATGAGATGGGACCACGTACAAAGTGTGTACTTTTCCAACATTACGGAAGGTTAGAACAGAAATCTCTGTACTGCGATTTTTACACCATTTATATCCACACTTATATTATAATGTCAGTGTAAGTTTGCTTTTTATGCTTTCGCCCGAAAAATACTTAACCGATTTTTTTGAAACTTTGCACACATATTTTTAGAGAAATAAAAAGTCAGATTTGTTTTAACAAACTTAAAAAAAACAGAACCGCGGTCTGCCGCTCGCTGTAAGATGAAAAAAAAAAATAATTTTCTTAAGACCAGCTATTTTTTTATGATACGGATAAAGTAGGGTAGATATATTATAAGAGTGTGATAGATTGGGATAGAAGCGTATCTTTTGACCGATTACCCTTCACGCCCTTGGCTATAGTCGGCCATTGCGGTCCAGTGGCCACAGACATAAGATTAACCGATCTTCGTATCACTCAACAATTTAGTGTTACTCGAATGGACGGATTCGATATTATCGGCACAACACATCAATCAATATAATATTCATAACATATAATATGGAAGTCGGGTTATCAGATTCGATTTAGTAATACATATTATGGTATCCTTCGTTATTTCTGAGAGATACATTGCACTATCTTTGCTAACAAAATTTCAGCTTAAGAAGTGGTAGATTATGGGTATCTTAATGATTTTTGTTTCCCTATTAAGTTCCAAAGTATGAGACGGAAATCATTCAGCCACTATCTCAATCAGGTCAGGAAAAATGTAAGCGGAAGACACTCAAAGGAAATGTTATTAAAGAAACGTTTCTGCCAATCAATTGGCACATAATTGACCTCGAAAGGAGACCAACAGAGAGAACAAGTCGGACACTATTAAAAGGAAATGAAGGCGACGCGAGGCAGACGCCAAAGTCGCGGGCCCGAGCGAAATCCAATTTGAAATAAGTGCCTTCTGAATTAATCCGGCCACTTTGAACGGACCGGATGAAATTTTTGGTATTTTTCACGTCTAGCAATAAAAACGAGCCCTCGACGCGGGAAAAAGATGAGTAATAGCTTCACCCTAAGTTCTGAGGAACTGTGAGGAATAATAATATTATACTCGTGTGATGGAAACCTTTTTTTTAATCCGTATGCTTGGATATCAAGCGTGGAAGTGATATGGCGTGGGGAACTGAAAATGGTTTTTTGTGATGTGGATATTAAATTTGCAATGAAGACTTTTGGAGCTGTAAATGCATCTTGTAGGGAAACAAGTATATAAACTCTTAGATGTGTTATGTATCTAGATAGAGAATCGTGAAAATTTATAATATTTGCCCAGCTGTGGCTCATAGATTGCTAGATAATAAATATGTACGTTATTTAATAACACCTAATTAATTTATGTTTTAATGGCAGCTTGTAAATAATGTTATTTTGAATTTCCATTATTTTAATAATAATTTAGATAGTATTATATAATGCTAAATTATTTCGCGCAGTTGATGTTTTGACAACCACTGGAAATGTTTGATTGGATTGTATTATTTAACATATTTCGACGAATATACAATACTAATGATGAATAATTAATAATGGTACTGGAAATTCAGTGTATTTCACAAAATATGTACTAAAGCTAAATCTTTAAATTTAATTTATAAAATCGGATCTGAAACGTTAGGTCCAACACGTTATATCCTAATCGAAAATGATACCACGTGAACATAATATCGGGATAAAAACTATCCTAAGTGATAATCCTGGTTATAAACTATCTAAGTACCAAGTTTTGTCTAAATCTGTTTAGAGATTTTTGCGTGGAAGAGGAACAAACATGCAATACATACAAACCTTCACTGTTTATAATATTAGTAGGAAAGTTGGATTCTAACTTAAGTTGATCTATTAATTTTCCTATTTTATATTACTTTAGCACAGTGACTCATTTATTTTTGGACAATCCAACTCCCACTCTGAATATTTCGGTTGTAATTAAGCTCCAAAATTGACCATAAAATGGGGTTAAATAAATGCATAAATTGCTTAAGGGGTATCTTATCAGCTATCGGGTGACATTCCCGAATCCTTTGAATGTAAGTAATGATACAATTCTAAGACTATTCCATTTCATAAATTGGGATTGTTCTGTTATTAAACGTCGTTAGTTTTGATGTTAAGTCAAAGTACTTACTATTAATATAATAACTCAAGTAATCGTGGTATGTAACAAAATTATTAGGAGGTATAGTAAAAAGGTTTTTTTATTAGTATTCGAATTTATAAGGAACACTTTGAATGCCTAATTGTTCCCTTTATCGTTGTCATCCTTAACGTTTCCAATAGGATACAATATTTATTTAGCAGCTAATAAAGGAGGCTTGCTTAATTTTATATTGACATAATATATTAGAACATTAACAAATTGACGTATTCAAATGTTGGCGAGCCCGGTGGCAACATGGCACTGCAGTTTGATTACTTGTACCAACAACTTTGTACTTTACAGCACCTGCTTTAGTTAAAGTTCAAACTAGATCAGTTAACACCTCATCTTAACGCTCTCGTGAACATTTATGACTTCAGATTATTGAGTTACAGTTTGTGATTAGTTAGCTAACGAATTTTATTAGCTACAAGCTTTAGATTTAATTTTCGTGAGTGTCTTATTAACGTGCCTTAGTTGCTTTTGATAATTATTTTCAGGTGCCTTGATTTTTTAATATAATTTAGTCGTAATTTCACATTTGCTTTTTAAACTCTTAGCATTCATCTATTATCCTTATCACTTGTTATCATCATCATCATTCGTTTTTTTTTGCTTAGCTCTTTTTCAACTAGGTCTTTAACTCATGTAAAAAAAAACGTCAATCTCGTTAAGTTAATTAATACCGCTTACATTATAATTGAATGCTACTTTTATGTTGTCACATAATTTATCAATACCAATTACTACTTCACACGCCTATATATGAATGTGTCCAGTTAAGCAGGTTAGTAGCGTATTTGTGTCGCTGTGGTTACGTTACAATTTAATGGACGGCCTGCCCCAGTTGGTGGAATCATTGATTTATGAGGGCTGCCTCGATCGCGGTCCAAAACGCACATTAACCTGTCAGTCTCAATCAAAAACAAAGAGAACGCAAGTACTATGATCTATGGAGATTTTTGCTCAGTTTAAAAAACAAGCTGCAAGAATAAACAGACTTTCCATGTCCCGCTAGAATGCTTTGTTGGCAATGTTTAAGTAAGCTCTATCCTTTACTCATGCATAAGTAATAAAGAGCTTCACGATAACTTCCGAGAGTACCAGGATAGCATAAAATAAAGAAACTACCTCAACATTAATACTTCGGTACTAAGCCGGTGGAGCGAGAATTGTCTGTGCAAACAAAAACGCAGCGGTCAAAATGGAAGCCTCATTGTGTCAGAATGTATTCATTTGTATGGCAAGCCTAATATTGACTGTACGGAACTCGTTTCGTGCATGTAAATATTGAAACGAAACGATTTTATGGACTTGGGGCTATCTCGTGATTAAAAATTACCTACCTGTGCTGCCAACGTTCTTGTATATTTATTTGTGTTCGTCATCTACAATTTCAAATTTCTATACATCGTTATTGCAATGATGAGAAAAAACATACGTCGCCATTGAAACGTCGTAATCGTCGTGTTATTAAATACACAAAGTACTTTATCCCAAAAAGTTAGGATTCCTTTTAAAATCATCATTCCTAAATGGTCTGATAATAAAACTGCAAACTCATTGTCCAACGAGATACAAAAGACTTCAAAAAACTTAAAATCGATATTGTTTTCCTATCAAGTTGATGTGAATCGGCATAAATATTTTGACAGAACATTATACCAATGATGTGACATTTTATAAACGGCCGACATCATTTGTCATCACGTCGATACCGCAGACGTTAAAAAGATATAAAAAAACTTAATCTGAGTTATATTGTGCTCTGCGTTGCTTGGACGTGGCAGTAAATTTTGGAATCCCCCTTATTTAATCAAAACTGGTAAACATTACGCACAATGCTTATTTTGTAATTTTACTTTTCCTCAATAAACGTCAGTTTAAAAAGTGACATTTATCTTTTGTTATACTGATTTGGGTTACAGAAGTCAAGAATCTTGTTTTTACCATAATTTGATTCTTTACTGTTGATTCCTTGTACCTACACTGTACATGTACTGTCATATTATACGTACACGGAATGACAGAAATGTTAGATGGTATGTAAGAGCAATAAAAAACATGTTATCTAATTGAATGGTCATACAAATAAGACCTCAATTTCGAATTAAAAATCATCTTTGGTGGTCTCCGTCGCTCCAATTAGCATGCGATGCGTCATACATTTTCAAATCATCAAACGGGTCCAAACAGTTTTACGACCAACCAAATCCACCTTTCTATGATTTCTAAATACATTGTTACAGATACGTTATAAACTTTATTAATTATTAAAACGTATTTTATAGCTCGTAAAATTGGATTTAAGGTACTTCAAACATCTGATTTAATTCCTTATTAACTTAGAAATGTTACATCTTATTAAGGAACAAGTTATTGGCTTAAGTAATAGCGGTCACATTATTATAATTTAAATACGTTTTAGAATGATAGGTTACGATCTTTATAGAGACATTTATATTTGGGATTTAGGTGGCAGCGTTCTATTTCTGAACGTATTTTAAGTGTCATATTTTGTAACATGTGAGTGTGTTGACAATATCACGTGTGTTGTGCGGAGTGATATTATGAAATACTTTTATTTTACATTGCTTTAAAATTTGAATGTTTTATTCATATTTGATAACTCTCAATTAACAGTTGAAATTATTTTATTGCGTCCGATAACGTTCTAGCGTATAATCAGGACTAAAGAGCAGCCAACTTCAAACAGGACAAAAGAAAGACAAATCGGCAGTCAAAATTGATACCAATCAAAGTTAAGTTAACCACGGTGTCTATTTTTTGTTACAGTTTCAATATTGTCTGTAATAGAAAATAAATATTTAAATATTGTCTGTGTGAAAGACTCCGGTTGGTTCCGAAACTAGTGAGGCCAATTCGATGAATACACCTGAGTACACTTGCATCTCTAAAGTACGAATCATCTTCATGAAAGCTGCTATAATAATATGTTACAAAACTGATGGAAAACACATTTAGCCTATAATATCTATGTACCAATCCCTCGGTGTCGGGAGTCGGGCTTGCACTTGACTGGTTTCTCAGCTAAATATATTCCTAAAGCCAGCATTAATTTCTAATGCCATTTAATTGACTTATCCCAGACATTCACGAAAATTTCGTATTTTTTCCAGACAGAGTGCAATGAAGTACCGCCGAGCTATTGCCAAGATTCTGAGGATAATGCCTCGCCAGTGAAAATTATGACAGTCCGAGCAATAATTTACATTGATGGGACAAGCCAATTCAGTTGCCTTATAGATGAGTCCACGCTTGGGGTCAATTGGTCTGTGACCAAATATTTGGATGGTCTGGTCTACATAATGTTTGTTTTATGTCTGAGTGTTTGGTAACAAAATGACCTACAATTTTAAGAGTAACTCGAATATTTTCTTATTGCAAAGCGAGTAAACAGATTCTTATAAAGTTGCCTATTTTAGAATCCAAAAAAGATACAAATACTATGCTTTGGCAATGTCAGCTTTATTTTGAAAGTTGACCTAACAACACGAATCCACTATTTTATCACTCTAAAACCTACTCGATCCAATTAAATTCCTCAAAATCAACGGTCTAGTTCAATCGAATACCTACAAACCAACCCACGAAAAATCATTAAGCGAAATTGTAATTACGTATTAAACGCGTCGAACGGTGCGTAATCCTCACACGGTCGAAATAGGGTTGTCGAAACGGGGGAGTGAATTGCTTTTCGGCCGGTCCTACAAGCCCATACTAATCAAACGGCCTGGGAACACAATTTTAAACAATTCTCGAAATCCGTACGGCAACCAATTTAGTGAATAGATAAACGCATTGTAAAGTCCCGTTGTGGTACGGACAACCCCGCCAGCGATTGTATACGCAAGAACGGCTCCGATATAGGGATGATAATGTTGTTTGGGCGTGCGTAATCGCCATGGTTACTGAAACTGGTGACGAAACTTTACCTATTGTTTTCAACCCTTATTTTGAAACTTTATTTTTATTAGTTGGGGAATTAAAACAAATTGTGTTCAGTTTGGCGGCTTATTGATTTTAGTGTTATGTAGAGACATGATATGCCTAAGGAAGGAGGGCAAATTAACAAAGGTATTTCTCTCTTTTATCATGGTATTTTTTCTCTTTTTATTTTGATAAAAAAGAGATGTGTTAATAAATTTGTAAAACAAAAGATCTGCTTGTAGAATAACTTGTAATATTAAATGGTTCTGATAAATTAATTTTCAAGAAAGTATTTACTTAGAAGTAGATTTCATTTCAAGGTCATTTATTATGAGAAATGTTATCTAATCAAACCAGACCTTGTTCTATAAGTCTTGCTTGAAACAAAGGCCTGTATTGGGAGAATGGTTCTTAATTTTCGGTAATTTAGCTTTCATTCTTAGTAATCGTATAATTTTCAAAGTATGCTGAACAAATCATGTTGAAAATTATTTGAGCGATCTTCGCAAGTGTAGAAAACAAAGAACTACTTGAGCATTAAAAAAAAATGAATTTATTGAATAAAAGTCTATCTCACATATATTTATTATGTATATGATTTTCTTGGCCTTACTCATCAATCACGTTAGGTAAAGTCAAAACAAAATTAGCTTGCAGGTAATGTTTCCGTGACTAAAATTTGACGTTCGATTTTCATTAACAAAGTTGCTCGAAATGAATTAACTCCAACGGCAAATAAATGTTTCGAGCCAATAATATTACCATTCTGCGGATTTGATTGAATCCGCAAATAGCTTCTCATGGTTGCGTGCGAGGGCTGTCAAAAGTTAAATCGATAAAATTTATCGATAATTATGTGTACATTCGATGCATGCTCTTAATTCGAAATGTTTGTGTTAGTTACCAAAGCCGAAGTAGAATATTAAACTGTATCTATGTTTAATGCGCTCTACTTAAAGTTTAGGGATTTAAATGATATCAGTTGTTGGCCTGCTGCCTAAAGAGACTATAAACCTTGTGTTACTTTGTCCGTGGTGCAACAAAGGCTTGTGAGAAAATGTCTGTTCACAGTATTTTATGGATCAACATATTTATGAGTTTATAGTGAGTTGCGTTACAAAGGTCTACCAAACTATACAAACCATGGATTACAAGACTTATATTTTTTTTTAAAGTGCATACCTACCTGTTTTCTGTGAAAATAACGTACAGTCTGAATATGTAGTAGAACAATTAATTATGATTGTTTCAACAAAAAAAAAAAGATTTCAATGTTACCTATTGATAATTTTAACTCTAGGGGGGTTAAAATTATCAATAGGTAACTAATTAATTCGGTAATTAATTCTATTTAGAACTGTAAACTCGAAAAAATATATTTATAGGTTAAAGTAGTAATAATTTTAATCATTTTTAACCAGCTATTCATCGATATCGATATTATAACATACACATGCTTATGGAGGAAATGACATAGTGCGTGATATGCGGAAACGTATTTAATGAAACACGAGGGGTGCCCATAGTGCGTGGGGCGCACACACACATACACACTTATACCCGTATTAACACAATCAAAGTCACATCAATTGTGTGCGTAACTGCAAAACTGAGGTTTAATGAAACTCTCCAATTGAGATATTTTGAAGGAAGTTAGACATTAGGGCTTTAGCGTGGAGATAATAGATGGTAAGTACATGATTTGCATGTATCACTTGCCGGATTTACGTTTAAAATACCGGTAGCAAATTGTATAGTTCATTGTTCGTAGATGTGTAATGTAAGAACAATTTAGCTGAACTAGTATTTTGAATACAATTATATACTGTCAGTGCGACGATTATACTCACAAAATTTAGCAAAGAAAAAAGTACGTATAAATAATTCATACTAACGTTACTTGTAAAGGAAAAAATACTTGCAGTTTTCGGTACATATTTTAATAGTGCTTATAGTCGCAAGTATGTCAAGGCAAACGCATAAATTGTTTTTGGAAATAAGCAATTAAAATTTGAATGAAACTCGTCAGTGCCCGAGTCTAGGCTCAAGACTCATTATTCAATTTTATTTTCGTTTTTGTATCTACCATATACCATCGCAAAAACATTGACATTTGCGTAGGTAGGCCCCGTCAATCTGGGCCAGGTTTCCCGACCTTTAACCTTCCGCCTTCCATGTGAACTTTTGGAGGTCATTGAGATATACTCCGCTTTATTAATTCAAATCATAAACATCATGAAAATAAAACATAATCTAATGAGTAATTAAACAATTTCTAAGGAATCTACAGCCTCAGAAATAGGCAAGCAGCAATAATGTTGTTAACAGCAATTTGTATCGAGAACATTGCGTGTACCTAATACAAGAAATGATTGAGTAGCTTCAAGTAGCTCAATTTAGTACGCTTACTCTCAAAACTTTCTCAATTTATAATTACCGACAGTTTATGAAGGAAGTTGTTACAGAACTCGATTTCGAATATGTACAAAGTTATAGCAATTGATATCGAACAAAAATACGTTTAGAAACCCCCATAGGGTGGCTATTTTCAAATAACAATATCGACTGCGAGAATTAAATTGGACAATTGACGCGACTTATTAGCGAATAGTTACATTAAGCTAAATAGCTTCGGGCAAACCTATAATTTTGGGCTGGAACCCCGGGAGACGTTTGTGCTATTCCGAGTATTCGATACAATCGATTTACATGCTGTGATATTCCCCTTACCATAGTAACTGTGGTAATTTTAGACTAGTAATTTGCTCTGTGAGGTTGTTCAGCCAATTTACTGTTACATTATTGAGTGCGATTAAAGCAGCGGGGTTTGTGATCGTTCGTTAATTATGTGCTGTAGCTGCTTATGTGTTCCGTTTGGCGTTATAATTATAGGACTTAAGTGAATGTAAAGCAGCTGCCGATCTCGTTTCTATGTTTGGTATGAAAGGAAATTTACTATGCGCAAAAATCACGCTTAATATTGAACGATTTTTCTAGTTTCTTCCAATAACTTTGTACTGAACGTATATTGTTTTGCCTAGAATAATGTTATTTTTTATCTGAATGATAGTTATTGACGATAAATAAAATTAATGGGTGCTCATTATTTGAAACTTTGTGCCTAATGCTGGCTTATGAGATCGAAATAAAGAACATTAAATAAAACGACAACTCTTACTCATTGTTCTCATAAAATAAACATGGTCGTGAGAATAACAAACAGTCGTAATGAATTACACAACCCCATCATTTCAATGCAATATAATGACCCGTTATGGTCGTTAATAAAAAATAATTTATAAAAAAATAGTCCCATGAACGGTGGATTGCAGCTAAATATTATACTGTAATAAATAATGGTACACCCCGAATTTTAGTCGTCGTTGCGCACACGACACACGCTTAACTAAGTTTGGTACAACCCTACGTTTAAACTTGACATTCAATTCATTGTGAGGCATGAATGTTCGCGCAGCACCGCACTTATTATTTATTATGACCCCGCATGTGTCTATGTTCAGTTAAAAAACACAATGACACCGTCGAGATTATTACATCTTTCCACGTTTAATTGTACACAATGGGTAAACAACAAAAGCCGAATCGTACATTTGTAACAGTTGCACTTGAATTCATTATAACAGCCGCGACATGTTCAAGCAGAATGAACGCATTTGTTGCGGCTTCGATTCCCTATGAAACGAGTTCAGTGAAATTTGAATGATAAAAGTTTGATAACTTCAACCCGGCTCGCTTGAGCATGTGAATAAATGAAGATATATTAATCTAGTTGGGGTTAAATTGTTATTAAAACTATGATTAATGGTTGCTGTTAATGGAGCACAGATTAAGGAGCGGGCTACACGCAACAACGTTCAAAATTAACGTCGGTTAGCCCGTGACATAAGTGTAAATTTATCTTCATCATTACCACGTTAGTTTCGATGTAGCGATGAGCTCGGTCAGTTGAAACTATATGTTATGATAACATAAAAAAAGGTTTTACAAAAACTCTATTTATAATAACGGAGATCGTTTAATAACATAAAGTCTGACAGCCATGACTGCCATGAGCAATCCGGAACATCAAATAGTAGACGGATTCTGGTGATTAAGAGATATGGAATGATGATAATTCCTTGGAACAACAGTAACTAACTACATGCTTCCACTAATAACAAACGAAAAGAAATCATTGCGCAGTCGCCGTGGTAAACAGTGACGTATTACTCAAATGACTGAATTAACCAAATAGAATTTTATTCTCAACTACGTATAATCGGTTTTTGGTAAACAAACAGTGTTAACCCCTTCATTGCCTCGGGATAAAGCTTTTCCCCAAATTTTAAGTGAACCAAGCATATCCAAGTTACCTATGTAAACAGAATCGTAAAATTTACTAGTCTGTGGAAATCCTTATATAAATCAAAATATTCTCAGATTTAACACAGTTTCCAAGTACTCAATTCTTAAATACAATCAAAATTCACACACAGCGCTGCACGCTGCTTTAATTTTATTAAAAAAAAGTAAAGTAAGCAGTAATGACCGCATGGATTTTATAGGCTGTCAGTATGGTAATATTGGCAGTCTACAATTGAAATGTTACAAAAAATGCTTTCGAAGCTAGCGTGACGAATGAAATTTCGATAATAAAATTAACATAATCGATATAAGGGAGTCATCGATGCACCCTAGTAATGCACGCGGTCGGCGGGCACTATAACGATCAGTATCGGACTTTATTGGCAGAGCTCCACAACTCCATACAACTTTACATGTACTTAATGCATACGGAATTGAAATTAAGCATTATTTCATGCAAACGGTCGCGTATAACGACAATTACTGTGATACGATCTATTCCGTGGCGTGAGTTGGTTTCCAACTTGATTATTGAAACTGACTCGTTTGTTTTGTATTGTACACTTTTTCTGTGTTTTTGTGATTATAATCGTTGGTTTTATTGACATGTAATATGAAATTGTAAATTGAGTTGAACTTTACTTGAAGCACACTATGACTAGCGTACAGAAAATCCATTATCCTACTAAACGAGAAAGTTTTTTTATGCTTATGTATGCATGTTTGTTACCACTAAATGGTGAAACTACTAAACGGATTCGGACGAATTTTTTTAAACATATAGTTTTTAAACTGGATTAACGCAAAATTTTATGTTCTCGTGGGATCATTTTCAATTTGTAGCGGCCGTAGCAGCTGGCAACAGCTATTTATTAATATTACATTTGTTTAATATCAAGTCCATTTACAATACTATCAACGTCCAATTTATAATAAAGGAAAGTAGGCCATCCATTGCTGTTCCAAAAACCGCGATAGGTTGATCAGCCTGTCAGTTTGTTGGTATTGAAAATGAATACTAGGAATATCACAATAATTAACGTACATTTATTCAAGTAATTGCCGATACGTAAATTCATTGTTTTGTTTATACATCTGTAGCTATACTATTATTATCAACTACATTATAATAATATCATATTTTTTACAAACACACAAGTATCCCAATGGATAAACGCGGAAGTTAGTTCAATTATTTAACACTTTAAACACAGAAACTGTTGGTTTTTAACCTGTACATCTGAGTTCATTTCTTAATAAAAAATATGTGTAAGTTTCACTTTATTTTTACGTATTTTTTGTTGTATTGGTGTAATCAATAATCAATTGTTGGTGAGCCTAAAAATAAAATTAATAAACTCGGGACTTATTTCTTGATCTGCTTTGTCAATTAGACTGTCACAATATACCAAAAATTGTTGTAATTTCAAGATGGCGTATTTCTACGCATCAATGTTTACACTAAACCTAATAATAATACCTCATATCATTCTTTATCTCACCGTTTCTATACTTACGTAAAATATTAAAACAACTGCTATTGTTCTGAACATTCAAATTCATTCTACCATATTCCATACTGTTGTCAGCGAAGCTATCTTTAACTGTATCATTACAAGTTCTAGGCACAATATTGTTAGAACTAGCTGTCGCCGGCATATTGTGATTCAATTACGCCGCACTGAGCACTGACGTCCTCCGGAAATTCATAGTGGTGTACAACTATTATTCATACATATAACCGTGTAGCCATATATATGGCGTTTTGGTAATTCGTGGCACAGAAGACCATTATCTTATGCCGAGAAAATACTTTTTTCATAAGTAGGTGAGGGTCATTGGAAAGTATTGGTGTATTCTGAAAACACTACCTACATAATTGTCAACATTCTTTTGCAGCTCTACTGAAAGAGATTTCTTTGGAAAAAACATTGATCTTAGCCGTGCATGTGTTTCCGAAAATTGTGCCTCAGTATTGTTCGGAAACCAAAATTTAATAATCATCATACTGTTTTTAATGAGCTGTTATTTTTTTGCAATTAATGCGAAGTAAAAGTCATAACTCACTTTTGTAACACCTTGTATAGAAAATTTATGTCCAGTTAACAATACCGATCTTACAGGTCAAGGATTCAGGACTTTATTGATTTAGGTTACGAAGTTACGAGAAATCAATTATTTACTGTGGACGCCCCAAATTAAAGCGACCAATTAACTTAATAATGGTTTTGGTATGAACACATTTTGGTAAATTAATAGGTACGTAGTAAAGCTAAGTTAACCTAATTAAAGTGTACAATAATAACATAGTATTGAAAGTATGACCATACTATGGCTTGATAATGATGAATTTGAAATCTAATCCAAACTCATAAAGTCGCTTTTGGCTTATTGATAGCCCTACGGATTGACAATCATAAAACATACTTATTGATTCGAAGATGGGTAAGCTATAGTGAATAAAGAGCGAATACACCGTGATTGTTTAGTCGTCTTACAAAAGCAGCCCAGTTCATGTATCCAATGACTAGAACACGTTCATATAAAAAAATAGGTATTTATGAGATTTGAAAAAAAATTAAATGCTATTTTTATTCAATATTATGATGCAATTCGTGGTTTTTTAGAAACACAGCTCTGTTGCGAGCGCGGTCCGAGCCTTGTAACAATGGTGAGGGGCGCGGGCGGCGGCGTTTTTATAATTTTCTTCGTACTTATTATCTTAGTTGATGATAAAAAAATAATAATCGCGCCTAGGGGTATTTTACGTCGGATACATGAACTGGGCTGCTTTTGTAAGACGACTAAAAAATCACCGTGTATAACAAAAGTAAACAGACATGAACATAGTTAGTCCCGTAGTTGTACGTAGATCATTGACATTGTCACCTAGACGAACAGAGGGCAGAGAAAAGGCTAGAAGTCAACCCAAATATTGTTCGGGAGAAGGACGAATAATCGTTTTTTTTTTAATTTTGAAATGATATAATGCATAAGCTAATTGGGTATAGGCAGCTCTATAAAAAATAGATTGTAAGTAATACAAATATTCTACTTCAGTCGCTGCTTTCAATATAACCAATTCCACAATTTTTCCTCCGATACTATCAATGTTGATTCGTAGCCACGAGCAAATATTAGTTCTAGTGCCGCGAAAATCTAACCAACTTTTGACACAGAAATCGAAGCTAAAATATCGGATATCTATTTGACGATAGTGGTTCTAAACAAATATCAAAATCAATATTTGAAGGAAACTTTAACCTAAATCACTTTATCATTGAAATTGAATTTGATTAAAATGTGATTTGGGTAAAAGTAAAAGACAAAAACATACAACCTACTTCAAATAAAAACTACTGATCCAAGCCTGATGACCTTTTTATGGGACCAAATTACTACTGTTTAATGCCAATGGAAAATAAAACCAACAAAATTATTTACCCAGTCCGTAGTTTTGAAGAAACAAACATAAAAAAAATCACTTGAATTCAGAATCTCCTACTCCTTATTATTGAAATCGATGAAACTATTGAATCGATTTTGATAAATCTTAGTGCCACTTTATAATAATATTGTTCATTTAGAATGACTCAAATCGTTATTGGTAATAAGGCATTGTTTATCAGACTTCAATTTCTTTTACCTACGTAATTTTTGGATTTCCAAAAAGAAGTGTTTGCTCATCCTTAAACTATTTCCGATCTATTTATAATATTAATTTATTTAACAATCAAATTAGGATCTGCATGTAGCACTATGCAGAATATTGACAGAGTAATCATCGTATGGTCTATCGGACGACACAAAACAATTGAACATTGACGTTAAAACTATGCAGTAAGGTTGATATTCGCTTGACACTAAATTGACAAACAGCACATGCCCATAGTTCTGTTATACATTTCATGTATCCATTGCTGACAATGTTCAGAGATGCGAGCTAGCTTAGTTCCAGACCAGCGATGCAAGCGCGTCATTGTAACAAACGTGATAATACTATTGACAGATAGATCTTATTGTTCGATATTTCCATTAGTATATTTGTCGTGTACCGTCATTTTCGTATGACGTATACGAATGATTGGAAGTCCAATAGTAAGGTCTTATTTTTCAGTGCGCTAAATTTAAATTCAAATGAAATAACCACAAAGTGCCTTTCTGCCCAAGTGTTTGTAGCTATTAAAAAAAAATCCTTTCGTGTATATTCTTTTCAAAACTGGATGTAAATGGTTGATACCCCAACACATTTGAGATTAAAGTTCTGAAAATTGTCTCTTAGGGTTGCATGTTGGACCTTAGTCCTCATGTACGCCTTTAGAAAGACCTTTTTTTTGTAAGGCGAGGGAATCCTCACTCCCTCGGGGAAGGAAATGGGTAGTGTCAGACTTCTACTGACTAAACCTGAACCGCCGTGCTACGTCATCCGCGTTTTTGTGTCGGTGTGCGTTGCAATCCTTCATACATCGGCCTTTAGAAAGACCTAGTATTATTCTCTTCTCATAGAGTTAACACGTAATTAAAAAGGATGTTTTTAGAATAAATAAATAAATAAAGTCTAACAACCTCAAACTCGATAGAATCATGGCAGTCGGTGGTTTAGTTTATCAGATAAGCATAAAAGTACTTACTACCTTTGCACAATAATAATATAAGATGTAATATTTCCTGTAAAGTGTATAAAAAAACGATAAAAGGCATAAAAAAGGCACAACAAAATACAATAATACTTAAAGCACCAAAGCTTTATTTACAGACGTTTGTGTCAACAAAATTACTGACGCACAATAGACTTTTCGTACAGAAAATAGGCTTTTGTCCCCAGAGATTATGCTATGAAGAAACAACGATGATAATACTGTACTGGCTTTGTATGAACGTAATCCCGGATTTTGTGATTAAACACCTCGTATACCTACCAATAAAATCTACAGACATACGTCGATAACTCTACAATATACTTTAAAGTCTAAATTTAAAATGTTAGATGTTATATGCCGATAGTGCCGATAGTGAGATGTTGAAAAAATTATTTGTGAAAAGGTTGAGAAATGCTTGCTTACTAAATGCGGTAGTAAAAGAGACGATATATTTTTCAGACTTTTTATATATTTATGAAACGAATAGGAAATAATTTGATTGTATACTTTTGATGAAATTAGAAAAATGGCACTACTGTAGACTGTTACATAAACTATTAATTTATGAGTGATGGCAGTTCTATGATGCAGTGTTTGATTGTTGAAAAACAATATTTTTTATACAAAGTTATATAGTTACCTATATCATATAACTTTAATAAATAAAGAAGAGAGATTGATTGATTAAATAATTGGAAACAAAATAACCATTGATTATTTGCGTCATAAATTCTCGGTATTTTCCATACGAATATGGATCATTACTTGTTTTTGACAACTTCTGAACTTGCTTGTAATTCTAGCTTCAATTGATCGTAAAGTACCGAAAATAATTCGGTATCAAAATACTTGGTACAACAAATTCCAGTTAACTGACTTAACGAATTTATTGTTCCATAACTAGCTGTATTACTGAGTTGCTGTGATATTGACGAAAATGTGTTGTATGTGTAGTAGATTGTACGATTTAGTAGGATACAACGGGGTAAATTTATTCGAATAATGCGGAAACTATACTCCTTCAAGAATACTCCTTAGAGACTTTATTCAAACATTTATTATTAATAAACTTTATTGATAGACTGATGGCTGCATTATTCAAATCATTAAAATAAGTCTTAAAATACGTATTTTGTCGACCGATGTCGAAATCCGGTGATATTTAAACAACTAATACACTAAACTGCAAATTTCTAGAATACTCTTTATCCGAAATTTAATAGAAATGATCAGCCTCAGATATCCAACTTTATAAAACAAAAGAAATCTCGTAAACGTCAAACAATGAAAACAAACTCAACAGGAACTATTCTCCAGACATGGTTTTGATGAAGATTTATGTCACGTATGCTAAATCACACACAACGCATCATTTCAAACAGCTAGTGGGAACTTCAGACTATTTTAGTTCAAAATTTGTTGATGAAACATCTCTGTAACTTTTCAGTGTAAAGTTTCCGTATGCTTTCGACTGGATCGTATTTTTGAAGGCAACTAACTAGCTGAAAGAATAACATTTCTGTCTGTCAAAAACTAATTTCGTGAAAACATTTTGAGTTGCACGTAATTTGTTGATACGAAAATAGACGGAGTTTCCAGTTATATTACTTCGTTTTAATTTGAATGATGAATGTGTGTTTTCAACTGGTATGGTGGGTAAAAACATGTTTCAAAATTTTAGTTACATTTGAATTCTGCAGGAATATATCGTTAAAACTTAAAACTTCAACTCGTATTCGTTTTAAGAAACAGTATCGAAATATGCCCAATAGTTCGAAAGCACTTAAAATAAATAACTAACAAGACATAGGCTGTCAACAGGAAATTTAATAATAAAATGTACACTATAGAAAAATTGAACAGATGCACATACACAGTATTTATGTAACAAAAACAAAAAACTACCATTCTATAGTACAAACAAAAAAGGCGAGAACAAAAGAAAAACACACATACATCACACAAAAAACAATAATGGAACTTCGTGTCGTTTTAATACGTCGAATCAAAGCGCCCCCAATCATTAGACAGGCACATAAATAAATAAATAGCACCAAACATTGAGCAAATACATGGGGATGTGTCGGGAAGTCAGGACACGTGCAAAAACTGACGGCCGCGGATATACAAGCAGGGCTACTGGATAGGACAAGGAAAATAATGATAATTTAGAGCATGCTAAGCAAAAGTAGGTCTAAAAAAATATTTTGTAATGTCATAGTGAAAATAATGAATCAAAAGAGCATTTAATTTTCAGCTCACACTTGAGCTCGAGTTATTGACCACGATAATTTCTTTGGTTAAGCTCTGATATGAACTTATGACCGACCGTTGGCAGTGAAACGCTTGGGCGCCTTCCAGTTTAATTATTAATGACATTGGCAAGCAAGTACTACATTGCACCGTACGTACTGTCGCGCACACCACTTCATAGCGTCGTAAATCGCGTCTCGTAAACCCGCCGACGCGCCGCCTATCACTAAAATTAAACATTTAATGAGAAAATGAATTACCAGCAGTTATGAAATGAACGAAACGTAACGACCACTACATAAGTTACGTATATTTTTATTATCTCAACCGTGAATGTTACTACTGGAGCGACGTGTAACACCGGCTATTTATTTATTAGACCTGACAGCGAATTGTTCATAAATAGCCGAATAATATTTCCGTAACAAAATTTGCAAACGACCGTACTGTGTAAACGCGTGCCGCACACATACAAACTAATAAAAGATTCCGCGAGCGCTATAGTGTGCGGGTTGGAAACTTTTGATCCCCTGACATAAATCTCCATCAGAAAATAGGGAGGGACGTAACCGGCTTAAGTTTAATACTGACTAGTGGCCCCGAACCTTAGTTTAAATATATTGTAATAATGATAAAATGTACTAGTTAATTTGGGCTTTTATTTATTTTGTAGTAAAGAGCTTTTTGTCATAACAACCCACTGTTTGTACGGAACGTGCGGGTTCCGCAAATATTATTTCAAATTTCGCCTCCTGTTTGGTTGTTATTGGTAAATAGATTTGTATTATTTGAGCTGGTAATCTTATTCCCTTGCTTAGCTAATCAGTGTTTGATGTCATCGTGTATTTATCTTGATTTATGTGTTGTGAGTATTTGTATTGGTCATTCAGTTGTGATTTATGGCGAGTCTAATAAATCGATTGTGACAATATGTAATATATGTTAGCTTCGGGATATGATAAAATAGATGTGGCTTATATCATTCTGTGACAGTTGAACGAAGACCTTGGACGAGAACACTAAATCATGGTCTTGACATTAAATCTTCCAGACAGATTTAACGGATTGACTGAATTCGGGATAATCCTACGTATTTTCTTTTGTTATTTTTTTAGGCCTACTGATAAACATCACATTCAATCTTTTTACTGAGACCTTAAAATGTCTATTTTAATATGAAATAAACTACTAAAATACCAAAACTGATGAACACCAACTCAAGTGTAAACACCTGCTTAAAAGGCTTAATCTCCACTAGTAATTAAAAAGGGATTATTTAATATTTAAATTAAGTTAACGAAACAATAAAAGAACTGAACTTTTAATTGATTTCGTGCAAATGATCCCTTTGCAATTATTGAGAATATCCCAATGAATGAGGAATCAGATTCCGAATTAATCCGAGTATTCAAAACAGAGGACGAACAAGTAATTCGTGAAATGCTTGACCACTTTATAAATGTATGGAATAATTTCATGTTTAAAATTGTCGAATTTTTCTTTTTATTGTTCTGTATTTTAAGGGTAAAACAAGACTATAATACTGCTTACACTGCGCGGTCTACCCGTCGGACACCAGACTCTCAGATCTCATAATCCGCGATAGTAAGGCATTTCGCAGATGACATATTTTGATTGCTGCTATAATAACAAACAATGAAAATAAACAGCGAGGTTAAGTAATTTTGATACGGTTTAATTTTGAAGGGTGAAAAAAAAATGTGTCAAAAAATTTTTCTTGTATGGAAACTTTAATGCCACGAGACGTACGTGACGGTTACTCTAGATAAGTCTAGATTATACAATATCACTACATCTTAGCTTAGGTCAACTAGCTAAATCTATCTGCCTATTAGGCTTAGAAGGATAAACCGCGTAACAGATTTTGGAGAAATTTAATACATTGATAGCTTAAAATGTGCGACTTTTTGCCAATACAAACGTAGGTAAACACGCAGAAAAAAGGTAAAGTAGTTTTAAAGGTTACCTTAAAAACTCTATTCAAATCGAAATATGTGTTATAATGAAACGTTAATTAACATCACATTAACGCATTCACTTCATGTACTCACTGAATATAGTTTAGGTTCATTTAAATTAATGTTAAAATATTGAGAACTTGTATATCATTGAGAACAGTATTCATTTATTTCTATAATGTATTATTATATATATTTATTAATTTTGTTAAATGAATGTTTGGTAATTCGCACTTTCATTTTGTGTTTAATACTACTAATTTTATATTGCGATTGTTCTTTTTGCATAAAAAATTATGTATACGAAATATATAGGTACGTCATTCTTTTTTCGTTCATAGGTATCAAATAATACTTAAAAATATGTTTATTGCGTGGTGCCGGAAAAGACCAAAAAAAATAGGTTTTAGGTACTTTTAAATCATACAGCTAAATCAATCCTTTAAATATTTTCCCTTTATGAAGTACCTAGTAGTTTAGATAGATTATGTTAAAAAAATATAAAAGAGAAAAATAATACATTCACCCCAAACAGTGGTGGATAACAAAGAGATCCCTATAACTTGGTATCCACCAACATTGTCATTCCCTTGTGGTGTGTTATTTAACTAATGGCATCATTTACCGTATTCTGATCTTCAATAGACGGTGACGTATTTTCTGTTATTAGGGTTCCGTTTAGTGACGATACGTCGGTATTGCAATTTTAATAGTAGAAAAAAAAAAAAAATAGTAGTACTAAAAATAGTATACTAAAATAAACAACTAAAATAAATAAAGGTATCCAAAACCAGAATTGTAAACAAATTCTACTAATAAAATTGAACATAAAATGTTATTCGATGAAATTCATTTTTTATAACATATTTTTTTCTGATTAGCCAATCTTCATTTCAATGGTAAACAATTTCAAAACCAAATTTTTTCGAAGTATTTTCTAGAAAAATAGTTTAAAATCATGTTTTTTTTTTAAAATGCTGTTAATTATGTTTGGGCTTATTAAAATACATGACAACATAAAAAGCGCAAAACAAATACCAAACAATATGCAAAAATATTATTTTAATATTAAACAAGTAAAATAAGTTTTTATTTTATTATACGGAACTCGATAATAGAATTAGAGCCATCCTAAAGATATTTATTATTTTTTTATGATTCCCGTCCATTTGACATATTATATTGATGCGGTTGTAATGGTTGAAGCATTACTTGCAACTATTAGTGGCAAGTTGGTACTAAATGGTGACCGTAAAATGCTTTCTATGTTTCAATTATCGGCAAAGTGTGATTTATTGTTATTTGTTATGGATGGGCCCGGAGCGGTTTTGTCTAGGATTCCCTTTTTATGATTGAATTAAAATGTTTGAAATAAATGTTACGATATTTTCCTACCCAAAAGGCAAACTTTTATATTTTTTGAAGTCGATGCAGCGTTGTATTTTCAATTCAATTTATTTAATTGTCAGAATACAAATGATCCAAATTGGTTAATAACAACAGGAACTTATAAACTATGCTAGTAAGTACAGAATTAATTATTTTCAACGTTTGTTTACAAAAAATTGTTTTACTTAAACAAAACTTAAACTTTACTTAAATTCTTCTATTTCGATTTTGTTAACCGATATGAGTCTGATACGTATTCGGAAATTGGTTTTATTTCGAACCACTATCTGCCTTTATTTTTCACAAACAATTTTGGGGTTTTCTGGTTGAAACCAAATTCAGGTGAATATCGTATTTTACATGAAGCAACTGCTTACCCTGTAGGTAGAAACGATTTTACTTGGAAACCGTCACAGGAAAACTAAATTGACCGAAACACAATATCTTAACAACCTTAGGAGCTATTTTCAATACATTTTCGTGAATATCTTAATAGTTACTATTAAAATATTTTCGTTAATTGAAGTAAATACATTTCAGTTTGTCGACAACAAACATGGTTAAGGATGTCGATAATGACTTTTAATACAAATACCGCGATCAATTGTTATAAAACCCTGCAATTTGTAACTACACATTATTCATATTTAATTTTCAATAAAATCGTACTCGTAATTTAAACATGCTTCGTCGAATTCCGACGGGTGGGCAATTTAAATTAATATAACATGTAAATTGGAGAGTTTGGTATATTACGCTGTAATTATACGAGGCACCGTGTAGCACCCCTATGCGACAATTCCGGTGAATGCATTTCCCAAATTATTCACCTATTGAAACAATGTTAAAATGCTTTAATATTAACGAAAATGTTTTCAAGGGTTCCTTACCTGCCGCGGGTACAGTTCAACATTTTATTACAAATAAGATGTAAAATCAATATTTTATCATGGAATGCTTGTACGTTTTTTGTGGGAGATCGCCATCGATAAAACAAACACAATGTAACAGAACCACCTTTGATGCCCCTCATACACCTCAGAAAGCAACTAGCAGTTGTACGCACTCTGTACCCATCTCTGCTTTATAGAGAACTGTGCATGCAAGCACTAGTCAACCTTAGAGCAGTAATACGGAACATGGTGCCATAGGCAAAATATACATACATAGTGATTGATTGCCTCTTGTCAACCTCCTTCTTTTTTTTTGGAGTGAAATTCTTATGGCTTCAACCCACGACCAAGGCGCGACGTCTGGATTAGTCGGACTCTTGCCGACTGAAAACACCCGGAGTTCCTACATTTACCTAAGCCGGGATCCCTCACGCATGCTCTGACTCTTTCAATAGCGGAGTAGCAGGACTGGGACGTCCTGCCGCTCATATGCGTGAAAGTGACGGAAAGAGACACACACTGATGGCGACACTATATCCGTCTCCATCCTTTGGAGACGATTGGCGTGATGGTCCATTTAGCCCTAAAATGTCAACATGATTTATATGAAGCCAAAAATGACACTTAAAAAAGTATGGAAATATCAAAACATGAAGTTAATATTATAAATAAATAGTTCATTTTATTTTACAAGCTTTGCATGATAAATGGAACAGTCTCTATAAATAATACGCGCCTAAACTCACATAAACTAGTACGGCCATGACAGTCGATAGAAATAAAATGTTTTATAGCCATAACAGAAACAAGCTTGTCGTTCTTAGAATATTCATAACGTTCTGAAGTAGTTTTCATTTTAGTGTTATGATTTTTTAGAGCTTTTAAGGAAAATAAAAAAAAGCGTCACGTGGTTAAAAATAGGTCCGAAAAAAAGCATGTTTGTCTTGGTTCAATTTACCTGAATTTTAAGGTAATCATGCAAACATTAAAAGTTCAAGGTAATTATGTTTCTTACATCAAATTAAAGCTAAGTTATTTTTTTTATAGATTTTTTGACTATTTACGATTTACTTATTACATTGATTATTTTTTCGTACTCGCTTGGTACAACTCAGAAGAATGCAATATATTCCTTAATAATAATGGAATAGTTGATTTCCTACATATAAATAAATGCATGAAACTAAAAATTCAATTGAATTGCTAAATAACTGTCTAGACTATTCCGCAGACAGAACTACAAGTGAAAGAAATAGATACACGAGAAACTCGTAATAGCCGTAGGGCAGTGTGTAGTCCACCAATGTATGTAGATACAATAGGACATATAACCCGAAACTAATGAAAATCAGAAATACACACTATTCTTATAAATGCGAAACTACGTGTACATAATTATATTTTGAGATTTAATATATTTAGGTTTCACATTATGTAGGTCACAACGAACCAGTTACCATTTTTTCTTCATCTGTCCATCAGCTGGAAGATGTCCTACACTGCGTTAACTGGTTCGCGGTTTCCACTCAAAGACTACAAAGATGAACAGACCAAGGGTCACTTTTTTGCCTGTGTTCATAAATAATCCCTGAAAAGATCAGACACTTCATTATGTCATGAATTCGAATACCGCGACCGTTCATACGGGTGGCTAATTGAATAACAACCGAGCGATTGGATTTTTTAATGGGTTCATTAAAATTTTATTACAAGCCACAATTAACGTAAAAGTTGACACAGTGCTGTTAAAATTTAATAAGGTGCCTTATGATTAAAAAATGCTTTAATTACCCGTTATAAATATGAAATTATTGTAATCATAGCATTCTGTGTATTTAAAATTAATGTTCCTATGCCTCGATCCTCTGTGCAACCAATTATGTACATGGCTAGATATTATAAACCATGGCAATTTATTATACTGAGCCCTCAAATAACTTAAACTGCGTATATTTGCACGCCAAAATTAAAGACAGAATAAGAGATCAATTTAATTTATGTTGCAATCTTTCTGTACTTTTTGCAAATAAATGATTTTTATTTTTATTTTTTTATAGAGCCGAAATCATTTAAAGATATATTACTTCTCGATCAATTAGACATTATAGCAAAAAGAAAATTAAAATTGAAGGCTGAAAGACTGGCTGAATCATGTCAAAAATCATGTCATTAATAGCATAAATTAAGTCTGATATTAATTAATTATTGTGTTTTGGTCATTTATTAATCATATGAGATTAAACTTTCTGAAAAGCTTAGACTTTCTAAATCTCGAAAAGTGTGATAATCCTTTCCTTGTAATTTCGTTATGGTTATGGCTTATACTTTTAATATTTAGCTACACCATATTAAGTTACGTTTTCCTAAAGGAAAACTATTAAAATTGCAGATATATTAAATGTTCGAACAAAAGTCATAACAGATGAAACGTCATTCAGGATGTCAATACTACGTAACAGCCAATTTGCAAGGCTTCCAAAGCTTTCCGACCATATTCATCACAGTAATTTATTTCTATGACAAAATGAAAACTTTACCAACGGGTTACCAAAAACATACCTTAGTGGATTGTTATTGGGATGAATTTCGTTTGTTTCCGAACAGTAACATGTATGAACCAGTAAACGTCAAATGCTGAACATGAGCCTCTCGATCGCCCATTACAAAGAGCTGTCCCGTTGACGTGATATACAATCATGTTTTGATGATGTATTGGTGATGACAGTATGACACACATATCAACGTATTGTGGACTGCTCTCTTGACCTACTACTTTATTTGCTCCTGGTAAATGTGAGTGATGTAATTTGATCTTAACATGAGAAAACTGTTTGAAGAAGCAAAATTTTCAATAGAAATAATAGAGAGATAAGAAAGAGAGTCAAAATACTCTGTTGTCAAAAGGCAATGATATCATAAATGAATTGAATCGAATCGAAAACTGGTTGCAAACGTTAAAAAGTACAACTTTTAATCCTGTCTTAACGTTAAAAATACATCTTCAAAATAATATGTAAGTATAAATATTTTTCTTAGTAATACAAGTTTGCATTTGTTTTATCTGCGCATCGCTCGAGGATCCCAGTCCTCATAGTGCGAAGTCGTGCCTTCCATCACGAAGTCTCACTAGGCGACAACATTGTGTACTAATATGCCCATGACTACTGCTACCTTGATACTCGGATCCTTTAGAAATATCCTCTTTTAATATATCCTTTATTTTTATCGAAATAAAGTGTTAATTTTCTAAATAAGCTAAGCATTTCCAAGTCAATATTATACATACGAAAATTCTGTTTTTTTTAAAACCTTAAAAACTCCATTTACAAAATCGCAAAAAACGTTATAATTTTTGCCACGACAGTCATATCCACATGGGAAACACCACGGGAAACAGCGAATCAATAATTATTCTTCTAATGGGTGATAAATTATTTGCTTGAGGAGAACGAAAACGGTGTTAAAGCTAAGGCTTAAGCCGATCCTCAGTCATCGAACAAATGGTTACTCAAGTGAATTAGTGCCTATTACGCGATTCAATAATTTATATCGTAATATAGCGAGAAATGTGCATGAGTTGGTTAATAATGGCATAATGAGATATATGCAATTCAGGAATCAGAATTTAAAATTTATTTACGGTTTGTGGCTATTACCCATGACCATTAAATGGCTCGTTTTCCTAAGCTGAGTCACACAGCTTGGACGTCGACAAACAGCTGATGCGCTTTATGGTCCTCTTTCGTATTCAAATTAGGATCATAATAAATTTGCATTGAAAGATTTTCGAGTAAAAGTGTATTTTTTTTATGAGAATTTATTTGATAAGTATTGTCTAAGAAATCGTCTCTTCAGCTTAGATACAATAACTTATTCCCTAGAGTAATTACCTGCAGGTTATCTTTTCCTTTTATCTACCCCACAATTTTGAAGCTTGCACGCCATAACATAATAGGCAGAACATTAAAACCGCTCGCGTAACCATTTTATATTTAAGACGCAAATAAAAGAAATCCATCCCTATCTGGATAAAATCTCTTTGAAAGAAACTCAAACAATTCGAAACACCTCAAGACATTACCGTGGGGCCCCTAAATTTGCGTGTACAAGCAAAACGCGTAATGCCGGGGTGAGCCAGCCAAAATCGTATTTAAATTCGCCGATCCCGACACCAGATAGGCGAAATCATGAGTTAGGTTGGAAGGGTTATAGAATCCTGCTGCGTGAGGCCGCATAATTCCGCTTCCAGGGTGTCCACGCCTTTCGTGTTGACGGAGATATCTCGATCTTGAATGGGAAGCCTCTTTAGAGTGTTTAGCTGAGAAAATTTTCTTTAAAACGTTCGCAAATACGGAGAGTTTATCGTGAGACCTGTGAATTTGTTTGCTTGTTACGGCTATATGAATGTGCTGGGTTTTTAATAAAAAAAAAATTTGTGAACGGGTGAGAGATGTGGAGAGTTGAAAATAAAACGAAACCCTCATATAGCACTGTGTATTTTATTTCAGATCAAGAACACGAAACCCGTGGTTTTATTTTGACATGTATAATATACCAATACAAATAAAATGCACATGCATCGACAATACGAAAACTATCAACATTAAAATCTGTAAAAACTTCGTTGTTACGGGCCCAAATATCAACCAATAAATAACTTTACAAAAACGAGCTTAACTTTTATTACAGCTGTTACCGTATTTTCAGATGGGGTCACCCTGACCATACTTAGTTCCAACAATTAAGGCTCCTGATTTTAATTAAACAACCAACAATTTATTTTTACTTGTCAGATTTTATTTTGCCTTTTTTATCCGGGGTTCGACCGTAATTTAGGTACCCTAATCCAGCTCTACGGGGTACCAAAAAGGGGTGAAAGGGAAAAAGTAAGGGTAATTAAAGATAAACAACGGGTCGCTAACTTGAGGTACGGTTAGAATAATTTGCAATTATGTAATTATCTATGACGGTAAATTACACGAGTTTTATGCGTTTTTGCGACATCTTTTATTTATGTTGTTGTGATTATTGTATCGATCGGCTGCTGGGATGGCAGTTTGTTATCTCACGTGATTATTTGATCATGGACCTTGTTTTCTGTTGTTTATGTTATAATTTACTCCTTTATAAGAACCTACTTCTTCAACATCGTGATATTAGGTTATTGCTTGCGTTACTTATTACACTTTTTTGTGAATTTCCACTGAAAAACTAAATCAAATGACAAAGATATATTTATTCTCTTATATTAAAAATGATTTCTCTCTAACATAAAAAATACCCCATCCAATATTTACAACACCGGAAGGAACTGTGAATTATGTATTTGTCCGGTCGAATCTCGAGACCTTTGCCTGAAGCCTACTCTAAGACAACACCTTTTTATCCAGCAGGTTTTCTTTTTAAATATGACGTCATTTTTCAGACGAGTAAATCCTCACAAAATGGGGTCATTACTGAATTGTTCATGGAGGAGGATTTTTTCAGCGAAGACCATTTTCAGTGTAACATTTTAGGGATTGACTTTTTGACGCAAATTCGTATTCGCGTGTAGTAATCGAAAGGATGAAATTAAAATCTGCCTGACTTAATCCGTCATAATAAGTGCTATACCCGAATAGGCTAAAAAAAACGAATCGGTTGAGTGACAAATTTATGACTAGCTGTTGCGAAACTTCCATTTTCCTTATTATCTAAATCACATAATTTGTGAAGATTTTGTCTGCCTAGGTACCACGGTTCATGAGATACAGTTTAATGACATACTTACGGATGGATAGATAGATAATACGGTTCCGTTTTACTCTGCTGGTAAGGAATTCCAAAAATATCATTACGCTCAATATTTACGTTATTCACAAAGTTACCAAACATATTCATAACGTAATTTATATAATACTTTTATTATACACAATCAAAGAACCCGGACAAACCAGAATCGTCTAAGAGTTACAAAAATGTGCCAGATATCTCCCGAGACGTTACACAAAAATAAAGGACAAAAACACAAACATTTTCATAAATATCTCTTTGTGAACGTTTCATCAAGGCGCACCGATTCCTCCCGAGAATAAGCTCTATGAATATTTTGAGGTATACGAATTTGTTGTAACCACTGAAGATATTTCATATTCCTTCCATCCTATATTTGTATATCCTTTTATCTAAGCATATTTATACACAAGGACACTCGGATACTTGATTCCTTTAGTCGCCAATGACGTCAATTTGAACAATCGCGATGCTATATGAGACGGAATGTCGGTAGCTGTTGCTTGGATATAAAAACTGTCTTGTGTTGCCTTGTGTACGCAGGGCCTAACCTAGTCCAATAATATCGTGGTTGCATTATTTTGTAAAGATGTCGGATTACGCGAGTATTCCCTCTTTGGCGTTTTGTCTTTTGTTCTTGTTAGACCGGATTTATTTGAGTATTAGATGTCGGTTCTATTTTTAAGTAGAGATTTGGTTTTTATGTTTTATATTTGCTTTACGGTCGGTATATTGTGTTTTATTGTCGAATGTTTTGGAGTAGATTTCTTTCGTTTTATTTAGGAAGGATCTTTTAGTATATTACATCCATATATATTTACACAGGGATTACCTGAATTTAGAATTATCATAAATAAAAATATATAAGTTAGAACCCGAAAAACTACGGTCCAATTTTGTAATGGTAAATGGTTTGAATGTACTTCTTTTGTGGTATGTGACCACAAGAGAAGTACCTTCAAACCATTTTACCAAGCGATATCCAACCAGATAACAGTACACCAAATCGAAAACTAATGAAATAACAAAACTACTTAATTTTAATCCTCGAAACACAAAATCAGTAAAACAAATATTGTATTTAGTATTAGCATATTTGGTAGGACAACAAATACAATGGCAATCAAAATCTATTCTAATTTCAGTCACATTCCGTTAATTAAGGCAAATTAATGCTAAATGCTTTCGCCCGAATTAGTTTGTGGCTGGATTAACAAATGTTAGGCTTCGATTTACCAACATAATGATGTATTTAAGGTCCTATGAAATCAATAATATATTTAAGTGATTCGTAGGTATACGCACAATTATTCATAGTGACTGAGCAGTGGTTATAATACGAGTTTTTAGAACAAAAAGAGGTTCTGCTATGTGGATTGTATAGCGGTATCTCGCTTTCACGGTAGCAAAAAGAGCTGCTTTAGATCCACATAGTATAGGTACGAAATGAATGCACTCTACATTTTGGATATTTCATATCTATTCTATATGGATTACAAATTTAAATAAAAAAATGAGCACTTTTTCGATATTGCCTCTGTCTCATTTCTTAGTGACATGCCACGCCGCGCCGTGGTGCTCGTCCTACTCCAATTAAAAATATAAATATGAATAACCAACTCTAAGAGATCGTTTATTTGAAACAGATTTTCAGTAATAAGGGGAGTGTGGAGAGTCAAAAGTGGCTCCTAATATTTCTTGAAATATGCCACACATTAATGCATGGCACGTCTGCTACTGGAACTTGGCTTAACACGCTACCGGCGGTCTAGATTCAAGACTTTATCGCAATCAAAATTAGCCGAGTACTATGACGGGTGTACATAAAACATATTATGTGTACAAATCAGTTTCTCTGATCCAAACTAAGCAGCTGTTTTGTAGGATTGAGGAACAAACATCTATTCTAAAGATACATCCCAGCATTCACACTAATAACAATATTGCTTTCACATCAGATGGATGAAGTAATATTAGCAGAGACGTACCAAGTTATCAAGTGTAATCTACTATTACCCTGTTTGTCATGTCTGAACTCTGAGTATCGTCTTCAATAGATACAAAAAGTTTATCCACCATGGCTGTTAGCATAATACCTTTGCATACGCTTTTTCAAACGTTCTTAATGTAGCGATGCGAATGTGAGTACTGTGTTGTGTTAAGAAATGTTTAATGTTATGGTATCTTTGTGGTTAGTTATTTGTTTTCTTTTAATATTATTTTTCTTTTAGTGCATGTGCCTTTGCTTTATCATACATTCGGTTTTTCTGCTAGTCGAACATTTAATACAAAAAAAGTTTGAAATACAGAAATAACAATCGAACTGCGAACCTCTTTTTTTGAAGTCGTTTTAAAAGGGTCAAATTGAATACTTACTTACGCTTTATTAATTTCAGCAAAAATATCTATTTTTTTTCTACTATAATATAAAACACATGTAAATTAAAATGTTGTTTGTTCTCAGTCGCAAAGGACCGGATGATAACGGCCTTTGCTCAGAGGAAACTTGTGTCACGGAAAAGGACATAGGCAATTTTAATCTCAATTCAATCGGGGCCCCCGTAATGTAGAAATGACTTTAGGAAATCATTATTGTCCCTTGGATTTTAACCTTGATTCTGTATTTCATAATTTGTACTAAAACACAATTATCATAGGTAGTACATCGGAGATTATTAGTCATCGAAATAATATTACAAACGTGAATGTGACTCTGTCACTCTGTTATCCTTTCACTCATAAATTACTGAACCAATTTAGACGCCATTTCGTATTTGGTACATGAAACAAAGGAAGATTTTTGGTGCAAAAAAACATATCTGCGCGGGAAAAAAAGCAAGTATCATATGCCTATTATCACCCGAATTAGTTAATAAATTGGTCACTAAGGAGACAGTTAGTTAATAAAAAAGTACACACTCATAATTCTCATACACAAGTAATTTTACGACTACTTCCAGACACGTATCATTAGTAAATCTAGTTATAATTTTTTAAGTCGTAATAAAAGTCTGTATTATAATAAACAATATAATGTCCAATATAGATGATCATCTATTATTATAACAACTTTGTAAGTCATTTAAATTCGAGTATGAGCCGTGTCCGGTAGAATTTATATCGTAAAAAATGATTTTTTGATTGGACCTGCTGTAATAGAGTTTATAAGGAGGGGGAAGTTTAAATAGACGATAATACCAGTTTCACTGGTTTTGTTAGAATTTACTTTATAATTTACTACGCCTTTTAATTTTACATTAAAATATGAATATGATATTAAATTATGTTGGATATATCGTTTTTATTCCATTTTTAAGTGTTAAGTTGATAGCATTCTGAATGAATTTAAAATACAGAGTTTATTAGCTTAAAGATATTTAAGTTTTTAAAATTTTGCTATAAATTACTGCCATAACAATTATGTTTCAAAAACTTCACCTAAAGTACAGCTCTGTTTACAAAGTTAAGCATGTTAAAAAAGGTTTAAATAAATTATTAGACACGTAAAATATGTAAAGCTATTTGTCAAAAGTCCACACAATGTACTACACTGTCACACTTTTTTAGACTTGACACAGTTCCACAGCTCTATATAAATCAAACGGACGAACGTTAGGTCATCGCGAGCAAGTGGGACGTCCCACTGTCGGGATGCTTACACATGTTATTGACCCTGCCCTATTGTTAACGCCATATGGCCACCGAAATTACCTCGTGCCCTCACGAATTAGCGAAAAACTCCTTTTAAAATAATACTCCTTGGTGTTGAAAGATATTCGAATTCCAATTTTCGAGTTAACGAGTGTTTTGCGATGTTTTCTTGTTTTATTTTAAGGGGAATTTTAAAATGATTACGCATATGGCGAGTGGAGGCGTTCGTAATTTTCCACTGTTTACTTAATCATTAAAAATATTTGCGCTCGGAAAAAAGGTCGTTTTCATTTTTAAGGATTGCTTGATTCTGACATGTACTCTTCACCTTTTCAATAGATCTCCAAAGGTTAAGGTGCGAAGTGATTTATTGTTCTAACGGACCAATATCGAAAAGGATAATTGGAATAGGTACATTACAACAACGAGCACACATTACAAAGCAACAAACAAAAGTCTTGATCAAACTTACTACGTAATAACTCTCCCCAACATTATTAAAAACAAACCGTTATTGATAAATATCTTCTGAAGTAAACAAGTCCATTTTTTCAGGATGTTTACATGTTTACCGTTCGCGTGTCCCAGCCGGGAATCAAATAGGGAATAAATCACGTGCGATGTCTACAAGGGACAGCAATAAAAATTATTGTCCAATTTCGGAATTCCTTAAGGAAATACGGTAAAGGATTTAGCGTTAAACAAAACTGAATAAAGCCTGTTTTAAAATCGGATATACCTAATTGATTTTCAAAAAGATTATATTTATTGCACGGATTATTGGTCTCATTTGCAGGTTCGATATTTGGCCCTCGTAAAGAGGTCAAAGTAGCAAAACTTTAAAACTTATTTAGAAAGTGAGAATGTATTAAGCTTTTGTAATATTACAGCGTTGATTAATTGATTAGACATTTCTATATAAACAGAAGCGGACCTTTTTTAATGTTATGTTTCAAAGGAAAAGTATCTGAATTATTAGGTAAAATTGGTACTACTATAAAAATACATTTACAGAACTCTTTATTTATTTGAACATGATCCTTTATGTATATTATATACAGGACATCCCGTCCAATTATTTATGTATACAATTTAAAATTAAATTTTAATCGAAACTCAGACTAATTTGTCATTTATGATTTCATGCTGTGATCGAACTGGTTACTTAGGAAATTAAGCTCAGTCAATTAGTTTTTAAATATCAAATCTTTATGATTATAATATTCGTATTTTATAAACACGATGATTTAACAAAAAATATAATTTAACTATTATGGCAGAAGAAATCTTAGAATCAATATCGGTTATTCCATTCAAGACCGACAGATTATTTCTGAGTATTTGTGTTTGTCTGTAATTCAATAAATTAAAATAACCTTGACCTTTATGTTTGTAACCACTGTACCCGTAAGAAGTCAGCTACAAGTTAATAATATAATGAAAAACAAGAATACACTGTATTTTAGAATTTAGAACTTTTGATAGACAACATTGACTATTTTTGTCCTTTTAGTGTCATCTTTTGAGACCACAAGTAAAACTGTTGCAATAAGGGAAAAGAGATATCTTGACTTTTTGAATGTTGAAATATCACTGCTTCCTTTTTGGAAGGCAAAACATTATTACTATAGTATCCTTGGTACAATGCAGATGACCACATACTTACATTTCTAAAATACCGACCAGAACAACTGTCCCAGAACTCCAGCAAAACGATATAGGAACAAATACAATGTAAATACCCTGTTTGTTGTTTGTGACCTTCGAGTTATCCTGAACTTTTAGCATTTACTCCCACACAGCTGTGGAAGAGCAACTCGGAACAAAACAAAACAATAGACAAACTGTTTTCATACGAAAGGCGACATAAGGTAAAATCGTTTCGGTTTTTTCAAACTACTTTGGTGTAATGGTGCGGAATTACGTCCGAAACAAGTGCTCAATTATCATCTGATAGACAAGGGTGGACGTGATAAAAACAGATCTCCTAACACATAATTACATAATTGCGCGCCCTCACTGCCGCGCCTCGGGTAACGACACGACGCCACACGAATATGGGTTAGCCAGACCAAAAAACAAAATTATATAGTGCGGTGTTAGTGTGGATATGACTGGTATGCGATACGTGTTTTATTTTCGATTTTTTGTGGAATAAAAAAAGAAAAAAACACTGATTGAAAAACTATTTTGTTTTTTGTATTTTGTACTTGCAAAACAAAATTAAGGATATTAGATATAGGTAAACATACTTCAGTGAATTGTAATAAATTAAGGTATAAGAATTTGACTTTTTTATTGTAGTTAATAATTAAGATATGAGATCAATATCGCTATTCCTATAAAATAATGTGATAAATAGTTTGAACAAAAAAAGTGGTTAGACGAGTAAAAGATGAATTGATTTCGAAATATAACTAAAACTTAGCACTAGATATCCTTATTTAAATATTGAATAATGACAGTAGATGGTAGATAGTGATAAAAGGCCAAACTTATGATACTAAAGATAGAAAAAGTCCGTTCATAAATATTAAAGAATATCTTTTTAATATTGAAGGCATATTATTCCGGACGAATAAATTCTGTAAAGCCACTGTTAGATAAGATTAATGTGACCGTATATAATATTAATGAACTATTACAATAAACAAGAATAAGTTTAATATCACGCGATAAATATAACAGTTAGGTGTCAAATGTGGAATTAATCGCACTGTGAAATCACTTTGCCACACCTGAGTCGCGCATTTTTTTCAAAGTCTCGGACAAAAGTATTGACAAATTGCCATATAAATCATTTTTATAGCTTTGATTGTGTTAAGATCACACTAAATTATTAGAAAATAATATAGTTTAATCTTAAAAAGTCAATATCTGTTAAATATCTTTAGGTATTTTACATTTTTTTTCTAAATAAAATTATTCTTTTTTTTGTATATTAGTATCTAAATCAGGCTTTAAGTTATTAATCCCTCCATATGTATATAAAAATATAATGCGTATTAAACACCAAAAAAAACCTTATTTAAAATATTCAATATTAGACGGTCTTATCCATACTATTTCCGCATCAGACCGTAAAGATAGAACCGAAAGGGCCGAAATATAACTTTTAATAAGAACGTGGAAGTAAAATATTTTCTATACCGGAATCGTTAATAACTGTAAGTTGCGGTTAAAATCAGTCGGGCCGAACTGACAATTCCCTTTTAATTTGTAAGCCTGAGCAGGATTGGGGCTAACAAGACGCCGCCTAATTATACCTTAGTTGTAGAACAAACAAGGTCCGAACACTCCGATCAGTCCAGAAGAATTTACATTGTTATAACGCCATATGTTATGAAGTAATCTATTATAGCTAAATCGATACGTAATAGGTCTGCTGATTTTGTTTTGTTTACAAAAAAATATGATTGGACAATGTTTAGGCATCAGAATGGCTGCTGACTGGTTTTATAATGGAGGTCGTCATTTGTTTTTATACGTATCTCAAAGCAGGTACTTGTTTCGTAATTACCTATGTTACAGATGGATCCAGTGTCGTACCATGGGAGAGGACTACGTCCAGCAGTGGACGGAGACCTGACGATGATGAATCGTGTTACACAAGCATACCTACTTGTAAAGCTGCGTTGATTGTGTTTGAAAACATGACGAAATTTAGCTCTGTATTTACATTCGAAAATAAAACATAGAGAAATACGGACAGTTATTAAATCCTTGTCAACATAACAAGCGATAAAGTTAAATTGAAACACAAATTGGACTGAAAATTTACAAGATTTGAATCCAATAACATATAGTTAAATTGATTCAGCAAAACAATTTCTACTTTAATCAGATACCGTATTGAAATTGAATCGAGGATAGCTAATAACGTGTAGTTAGAAACGTTGCAATCTCCTATATCCTACAATCTGTTCATAGAAGACTAATGATTTTCTAAATTAATATCTGTGTAAGACATATCTCCTGTTACATGATTTTTAATGTGAATATGATGACTAGTGATTTTTACTCAAGTGTCTCAACTTCTTCTTCTGCCTGCTCTTGTCATGTTTGGCGTCGGCGGAACACGATAATATTATACTCGTCTCCCTATCACTAGCTAATTTTCTTTTGTATCACCTTTCATCCAGTCCATTCATCTGTCTTTGCATCAGCCTCTGTATTCAACGTCTTTAAATATCCGTTGGCTATCTGAAAAAGAGACACCGCTATGCGCCTTGTATTACGCCATCTCGCTTCCATACTGGAGTCAATTTAAAATTCGTAGTACAATCACAAGCTTTTCTAAACTAAATTAACCGAAGTCCCTTATTTTTTGTGTTTTAGAAATAAATTCAGGGGGATGAAGTTTTTAGATGCGAAGTTGACTTCTGACTTTTAAAAACTAAAGCTTACACACGTTCTATGCTTCTAATTTAACTGAATATAGGTCACTGTTTCAACTATGTATTCAAAATGTAATACTAAGAATGGAACAGAGTTTTTAATTTTAAATCCTTACATATTATAAAACAAAGTCCCCCGCCGCGTCTGTCTGTCTGTCTGTTCGCGATAAACTAGAAAAGTACTGAACGGATTTTTATGCGGTTTTCAACGATAGATAGAGCAATTCTTGAGGAAGGTTTTAGTGTATAATAAGTTTAGGTTTTGTGTAAACTGACGATATTACAGCGATATTAGTTAAACATGTCGGAAAAAATTAAGCCATTCGAGAGCTTTCATCGAGAACGCTGCCAAAACCTTTTGAGTTACAACAAAACAATGTATGGCAAGTTTGTACCTCTTTAATAGATCTACAAAAAAGTCCGCGGCGGTATATGTCTATCTTCCAAGGATAACCCACAATAACCATTTTTATGTGTTTTCTTAATACAGTAAAATTATGGGTTATTTACGAACCTCTTTTTAACAATACAGTATTAATCCTTATCCAAATAAATAAGTTAGATATATTATGCATGTAATATAGAACAAATTGCCTATTACACTACGCCAAAAATGTTAATAGGTAATGAGTTATCGTAATATTAAAATCTCCGCGCGAGAAATTAAAAATCGATGAAACGTAGCGAAGATATCGTTGGCATCTATATACTAATTGTACTATATATCCTTACATATTATAAAACAAAGTCCCCCGCCGCGTCTGTCTGTCTGTCTGTTCACGATAAACTAGAAAAGTGCTGAACGGATTTTTATGCGGTTTTCAACGATAGATAGAGCAATTCTTGAGGAAGGTTTTAGTGTATAATAAGTTTAGGTTTTGTGTAAACTGACGATATTACAGCGATATTAGTTAAACATGTCGGAAAAAATTAAGCCATTCGAGAGCTTTCATCGAGAACGCTGCCAAAACCTTTCGAGTTACAACAAAACAATGTATGGCAAGTTTGTACCTCTTTAATAGATCTACAAAAAAGTCCGCGGCGGTATATGTCTATCTTCCAAGGATAACCCACAATAACCATTTTTATGTGTTTTCTTAATACAGTAAAATTATGGGTTATTTACGAACCTCTTTTTAACAATACAGTATTAATCCTTATCCAAATAAATAAGTTAGATATATTATGCATGTAATATAGAACAAATTGCCTATTACACTACGCCAAAAATGTTAATAGGTAATGAGTTATCGTAATATTAAAATCTCCGCGCGAGAAATTAAAAATCGATGAAACGTAGCGAAGATATCGTTGGCATCTATATACTAATTGTACTATATATATACTAATTACTATGTATATACTATGTATGTACTATGTATATACTAATTGTTTGTTTGATTGTTTGTTTGAAAGTGCTAATCTCAGAAACTACGGGTTCAAATTGAAAAATTATTTTTGTGTTGAATATACCATTAATCGAGGGAGGTTTTAGGCTTTATGTATATCATCACGCTGCGACCAATAGGAGCGAAGAAAAAGTCATAACTTATATCTTCTAACCACGCAGACGAAGTCGCGGGCAACAGCTATCCTTATCCTTATCCTTACATATTATAAAACAAAGTCCCCCGCCGCGTCTGTCTGTCTGTCTGTTCGCGATAAACTAGAAAAGTGCTGAACGGATTTTTATGCGGTTTTCAACGATAGATAGAGCAATTCTTGAGGAAGGTTTAAGTGTATAATAAGTTTAGGTTTTGTGTAAACTGACGATATTACAGCGATATTAGTTAAACATGTCGGATAAAATTAAGCCATTCGAGAGCTTTCATCGAGAACGCTGCCAAAACCTTTTGAGTTACAACAAAACAATGTATGGCAAGTTTGTACCTCTTTAATAGATCTACAAAAAAGTCCGCGGTGGTATATGTCTATCTTCCAAGGATAACCCACAATAACCATTTTTATGTGTTTTCTTAATACAGTAAAATTATTGGTTACTTACGAACCTCTTTTTAACAATACAGTATTAATCCTTATCCTTATCCAAATAAATAAGTTAGATATATTATGCATGTAATATAGAACAAAATTGCCTTTTACACTACGCCAAAAATGTTAATAGGTAATGAGTTATCGTAATATTAAAATCTCCGCGCGAGAAATTAAAAATCGATGAAACGTAGCGAAGATATCGTTGGCATCTATATACTAATTGTACTATATATATACTAATTACTATGTATATACTATGTATGTACTATGTATATACTAATTGTTTGTTTGATTGTTTGTTTGAAAGCGCTAATCTCAGAAACTACGGGTTCAAATTGAAAAAATATTTTTGTGTTGAATATACCATTAATCGAGGGAGGTTTTAGGCTTTATGTATATCATCACGCTGCGACCAATAGGAGCGAAGAAAAAGTCATAACTTATATCTTCTAACCACGCAGACGAAGTCGCGGGCAACAGCTATCCTTACATATTATAAAACAAAGTCCCCCGCCGCGTCTGTCTGTCTGTCTGTCTGTCTGTCTGTTCGCGATAAACTAGAAAAGTGCTGAACGGATTTTTATGCGGTTTTCAACGATAGATAGAGCAATTCTTGAGGAAGGTTTAAGTGTATAATAAGTTTAGGTTTTGTGTAAACTGACGATATTACAGCGATATTAGTTAAACATGTCGGAAAAAATTAAGCCATTCGAGAGCTTTCATCGAGAACGCTGCCAAAACCTTTTGAGTTACAACAAAACAATGTATGGCAAGTTTGTACCTCTTTAATAGATCTACAAAAAAGTCCGCGGCGGTATATGTCTATCTTCCAAGGATAACCCACAATAACCATTTTTATGTGTTTTCTTAATACAGTAAAATTATTGGTTACTTACGAACCTCTTTTTAACAATACAGTATTAATCCTTATCCTTATCCAAATAAATAAGTTAGATATATTATGCATGTAATATAGAACAAAATTGCCTTTTACACTACGCCAAAAATGTTAATAGGTAATGAGTTATCGTAATATTAAAATCTCCGCGCGAGAAATTAAAAATCGATGAAACGTAGCGAAGATATCGTTGGCATCTATATACTAATTGTACTATATATATACTAATTACTATGTATATACTATGTATGTACTATGTATATACTAATTGTTTGTTTGATTGTTTGTTTGAAAGCGCTAATCTCAGAAACTACGGGTTCAAATTGAAAAAATATTTTTGTGTTGAATATACCATTAATCGAGGGAGGTTTTAGGCTTTATGTATATCATCACGCTGCGACCAATAGGAGCGAAGAAAAAGTCATAACTTATATCTTCTAACCACGCAGACGAAGTCGCGGGCAACAGCTATCCTTATCCTTATCCTTACATATTATAAAACAAAGTCCCCCGCCGCGTCTGTCTGTCTGTCTGTTCGCGATAAACTAGAAAAGTGCTGAACGGATTTTTATGCGGTTTTCAACGATAGATAGAGCAATTCTTGAGGAAGGTTTTAGTGTATAATAAGTTTAGGTTTTGTGTAAACTGACGATATTACAGCGATATTAGTTAAACATGTCGGAAAAAATTAAGCCATTCGAGAGCTTTCATCGAGAACGCTGCCAAAACCTTTTGAGTTACAACAAAACAATGTATGGCAAGTGTGTACCTCTTTAATAGATCTACAAAAAAGTCCGCGGCGGTATATGTCTATCTTCCAAGGATAACCCACAATAACCATTTTTATGTGTTTTCTTAATACAGTAAAATTATTGGTTACTTACGAACCTCTTTTTAACAATACAGTATTAATCCTTATCCTTATCCAAATAAATAAGTTAGATATATTATGCATGTAATATAGAACAAAATTGCCTTTTACACTACGCCAAAAATGTTAATAGGTAATGAGTTATCGTAATATTAAAATCTCCGCGCGAGAAATTAAAAATCGATGAAACGTAGCGAAGATATCGTTGGCATCTATATACTAATTGTACTATATATATACTAATTACTATGTATATACTATGTATGTACTATGTATATACTAATTGTTTGTTTGATTGTTTGTTTGAAAGCGCTAATCTCAGAAACTACTGGTTCAAATTGAAAAAATATTTTTGTGTTGAATATACCATTAATCGAGGGAGGTTTTAGGCTATATGTGTATCATCACGCTGCGACCAATAGGAGCGAAGAAAAAGTCATAACTTATATCTTCTAACCACGCAGACGAAGTCGCGGGCAACAGCTAGTTGTAATTATAAAAATCTGAGTCCGCATGTGTGGTTATAAAGCTAAGTAAGTAGGTTGACGTGGTTGTAACATATCTTAATTAATGTTTGTACTTTTGCTGCGGTTTGAATTAGACTTAGTATTTATGTGTATACCTTCTACAGTTGCATCTTTGTTTTCATAGAACTCGGTATGGACTTTATTTTATAACCACAATATTACATAGGTTTTTTTTATTACTGACCTTTTTCGTTGTTTTTTATTATTTAGCGTAACGCGATGTAAGTACAACATTTGTGAACGTTTAACAAGGTCTATCACGGTTCAGCCTGGTGACAGTTAGCAAAGCTAGGGGTTCCTATTTAACTTTTGTATAGGGAACCCTAAAATGTAACTCATAAATGTTATTTTTTTTTTACAATATATCAATGTTATCAGTTTAAGAAAAGTTTTGGTCTAGCATCGCCTCTATCAATTCCTAACAATTGACATAAACTACGTCTATCTTTGAAAACAAGAGCAGCAACTGGCAAACTCTGTACAGATATCTCAAAGGCACGATGTCAAGTTGCACGCACCAGTATATCGCCACACAAACCGATTCTCAACTAAACACGGAATACATTAAGCCAACCGCAATGCCACAATAACTGTGTACGAAGATTTTGAATTCATTACAAAGTTTCAAACTAAAATAAACCCCTACTCTATAGCTGATAGTTGGTTCAGGATCTATCCTTGTGTTATGCATATTAATTAGCTTGCATGATATTAAGGAGATGTGTTATAGATCCTCGGGTTGTCGTGCTTTAGAGGACCTTTACACTAGTGTTTGTGTCGTAATATGCGATTTTGTTAATTGTAGCTATTTGGGTATCGTTTTATCGTGTCGCAGTTTTCTCCTGTACAAGTGACTTCAACTGCAGAGGAAACGACCCAACAACAGCATGTTGATGCGACTCATGGTTTCATTTATTTCTGAGTATACTATGTATTAGTCTATTGAACGTCATCGTTGGAAATATGCTAATCTGAATAAAGAACCTTAGTGCCACGTTTAAAGTAATTTTATTGCAGCTCTTTGCTGTTTATTCAGCTTTCAAGCTGAACAAGCATAATAATATTACTTTAAGTCGTAGTGGTATCAGCAGGATTGTCCGAAAGCGTTACCGTGGGGCACCACGTAAAACCCACCTATCCTTCCTTAAATTCCCGTTTAAGGAAGGATAGGTGGGTTTTAGTCATTAGAAGTCTGATACTCCCTTCCACTCTACGCACAGCGCATATATTGATAATGATATAATTTTCCCTTCCCAAAGAAGAAGTGTTAGCATACCCTAAGATCTGTAGACAAAACGCTGCAGTAAAGTTGCGATGTTGACAAACGCCAGTATGAAAGGACCTTTTGAAACGATCGCAGCATCATAAATTAGTTCCCTTGATATAGGTAAAGGCAGATGAAGTTTCTTGTTCAATATTAATTGTTGCTTTGTGAGGTTTGACGTGTGAATTGTATAGTTGCAGTAATTGATAGTGCATGAAACAATGGAGAGAACAATACGAGGTTACACCATGTATAGTACCTTATTTTGGTTTGGAAATACAACGGTGTTGAAATGTAAGTTTATGTAACCTCAAATTAATAAAATAAAACTATACCTTTGAATGTTTTATATTTTATTTAATATTATAAAAGATTCACTGTAATATTTCAACATATTAAAACTTTCTGTACCCTCTTCAAAATCATTACTAAAATTTCTATTTTAAAATTAGAAGTAAAGTTTATTTAAATGGCTAGTTCATTAAAATTAGATTCCATCAAGAAAATTTTCCAAAACGTTAATTAGACTATTTAACTTCAAAAGTCTGCAAAAGACCGTTCAAAAATTTTAAGTTAACAGACTGTTTTAATTATCTTTCACGTCACATTTTGGCTGAGTAATAGACTACGAGAGTTAACTAACAAATTTAAACAAAAGGCTAAAGCTAATGTTTATCTAATTTTATTGTTGAAGATACATAGCTGGCTCCAAAAGACAGTTTAACATAAATCTTCTGCCTTCTGGGAAATGAATAACAATTATGATAATTATCACGCCTTCGTAGCTAGCCTTCAACACGGCTATAACAATAATTAAGACCGTAAAAAGCGTTATCTTCAAAACCAGTAATGTCCAAACAAAAACAGTGTCGCTGGCCAGCTCTTGATTTCGATTTACGACCCTAAACGCAGAACAAGGTCCAAATTACTTTTTCTTCCAACAAATGAATATGAACACAATTTATTTATAGTTAAAGTGTAATTTACAACTCCCATAAACATATCCACGGAACGACTTTTTTGTCACCGTGAATCTCACATTTTGGGCACGCTATCAAATTCTTCCCATTACCGTATCAGAAGAAACAACTAGAAACGGGATTCTACCGAATTTAAATAAATTTTATAATTATAAACAATTACTGGATGATATAATGAATGGATAAAATACAGTGAGTTTTTGGTAAGAGACGAAACATTGAACTTCGAATAAGCAAGAAAAGGACGCAAGATAGACAACGCCTACGTAGTTTCTTTGAATGTATGATTCGGCGAGCGATAAAAATCGCCGGTCTTATTCGTCAGATTTTTTTTAATTAGTGAGGGGTCCGACATGTGAACCGAGGTGGCGACCATTGTATGTTGAATAAATAAGACATTTACAAATGACTGTAATGGTGAGACATGGGCAGGGAAGAGACGAGTAAAATATGTCCGAAAAGATTATTTTGACATTAGTTGAAAATGTATGCACATTTTTAATTAGAAATGATATCTAATTAAAATTCTAACAACAGTAGCTCTACGTTTATAATTAACGTTAACCTGATTGAAAATAGGTGAATCTATTGCTAAGGTTTCTTCCCACACTACAACATGAATTAAAAAACAACCTTGACATTTAGTCGATAGGTCCATTATTACAGCATAAGTCTATACTTAGAACTGGTATCAAAACTTAAAGGAAGATTCTATAATAAGATTTTGAAAGAGCTTCAAAAGCGATATTTCTAGGGAGTAGGATACTAAAACTATTGAAAAGTGCTTGGTGCCTCATAGTTTGTGTAAAGTCATTACCCGAAATTTAAAACCTTCTTTGACACAGAAATTACCTTGAACATTCAAAACATGCTGATGATGATAATCGTCCTGTAAATTCAAATAATGCAAAAGCGTCCGTCTAAACTCACCTTTTGCTCAACAACGATACAAACGAAATAACACATTCGGTTAAGAAATAAAAAACTAACACTTTCCTCACCATATAATCTTATAGCATGGTTATTAAACTTGAAAGTTATTAAGTAGCAGGCGATTACACCTTCATGCTAAACCCGTTTTATGTTTTACACTGTTATTTTTCTTGGGTCTTATTCATTCCGTTTCGCGCTGAGCTCGTGTGAATTATGTCAGTTAACTTTCAACATTAGACAGAAATGAGGGCTCGTTGTAAATTCTTGTTTGGAGTAAATAAATTTATGTTTAAATTTTGTTTAAGAATTTTGTCGCGAAGTTCTAGAATATGATGGAATTGCTTGGTCACTTTAATACACTAAAAGTTTTAAAAATTTTGAAAGGTGTTGATGAAAAAATGCAGAGAAAATAGCTTCAATTCTTCGTCCTTTTAACCTATTTAGAAAAGTAGCAGATTCTAAATTCGATTGATACGTTTTTTGAAAAACATGTTTACTTGGTTGTGTAAGTAAGTATGGATTCAAATACGCATTATTCGAACAAATTGGATAACATCATCATTTAGCCATCAGGTTCTAACACTACAACCTGAATAAATAAGAATCTAGCTTCCAACAGTTCGGTATGCAGTTTATCAGCAGATATTCCTTACACTCAGAGATTTGCCGTATCTTGGATGCGTAAAAGCATAAATCTTTCGAGTAGACTTAAGGTCACAACCCCGTATAGGTATATATATACAAATATCTATGACCTATGCAGAATTTTATTTCCAGAATTTGCTTCCTGAGATTTAATACTGGTACTTAAGTTACAAAGTGCTGGAAAGGTCGACATCTAACCTTTAAGATTATGAGAAAAAATATGAGGGTATAACTACGTGCCCTTTCTACTATTAACAGGTACACCGATATTTTTTTCTCGGTCTTGTCGAAAGACTTCATTTTAAATTGTTCTAGGATAAAATGCTCGATTAAAAGTCCGATTTTCTATCGAGATAAAAGGATTAGCCAATTAGCTTGAATAAGAACTGCAGTGCCACGGCGCACGAGAAATAATGGGGACACAATCAGAACTACTAAAGCCAATAGTTTGGTTTATTGAAGCAAGCATTTCAACGTCAAATGGAAGTTGGATTTTATTTAAGCGAAAAGAAATTGTCAGTTGCCGTTTTTGTTGTGGAATTTCAGAATAATTTTAAGACAGTCATTTCCCTCTCTGATGTATATCTTTTAAGTTCACTAGTATTGATTTCGAATGTACTATTTGACTTTATATCTATGTAATATTTTTCTCTAGAAATTATCTCTTCTCGCAATAGACAAAAGCAAATGACAACCGGAGAAAAAGTCTGTCGCTCAAGTCTTCAATGATTCTTGCCTATGTACGAGCTCCTATGAGTTTCTTTCTAATTTGTACTCCGAAACTAAACAATCATCGGGAGTTATACTGTGTTCCTAGTCCGAAAAACCTAACTTTTAAATCATTTTTCCATCCAATTCCAAAGAACTTTCAATATATCATTACAGAGAGATAGCAATTTTCGCTTCGCAATAAAACATTCTAAGTACTTGCACCCTCATATAATTTGCATAAATTATATAAAGGTTAACACCGTATAATTCTTTCGTCTGACGAATCAGCGATTTGTAGTTACAGAGCAAACAAAATGATTAGTAATGCTAATCGAGACATAATTGTAGACCATTTAGGTGGTTTTCTCCTTTAAAATTGTATGTTAGCGGTCCGCGGTTTGTGAGTGTTCTTTGAAACGGCACGGCGTAAATGACCTAAGGGGGCAAAAGATCGATTTACTGCCCTTATTTTAACTAGCTTTTATTTAACTTGAATGTTTTGCTATTAAGGTTGAGTCAAATCTTTTTGGTTCAGATGTGCAGGTGTTTGTTTGTGTTTGTTTCCTCTAATCTGCGCAAGTACTTAAAGTACATTGATTGCAAGTGATAATGTGCACGTTTGACATTAGGTACGATGAAGTGAAATCAATTAATTTAATCCTGAAGAAATGTTGCAGTCCACTTGAGTTACAAGTCGTTCGACCTCCTTTACGGTACGTTCTTTTCTGATAATTATACTTTACAAAAAAATAAAATAAGGACTACATTTTTCAACAAATAACAATCATGTCAGATTTATAGTAGACAACAGATATTGAAAAGATTAAATAGCAAAAGTATAGAATCTAGTTTATTTCAGTTTTACGTTCCAATACAGCAGATAAAAATCTAAACAGACTTGTGGGATAGTTTCCTTAGCTAATAAGACATAAACGTACAGATCACAATATATTACCCCGACTTTATTCAATAGTCTCTGAAATGCAGTTTATAGCCGTTTCTATAGCTTTACACTAAAGCCTAGCGAAGATTTTTCAAATCTCATTACTTGCGTGTGGTTAACTCAAAATTTTGAAATTCGATACACGTTAGCCTAGCACGGGAGGAAAAAGAGGATTTTTGAAAGCAAAAATGATTGGACTGGCCTGTTGGTTTAGTATGTTCATCAGTAATTGTCTAGTAATCATAAAACAAGCTTTGCTTGGTTTGACACTAGACGGCGTTTTGTGAAAGTTCGTAAGGGGCGAGTGTAAGCGAGCCCTAATATTGTTTACATTTTACATTTTTTTACCGTAAAGATTCTAAATTATAATCTTATCAGTCAAAAAGTAAATCCGTCCAACCCCAATTTTCAAGACGCGTTTCGGTAATCAAATATTGTGAGTTTTCTCAGAAAGATAGAAAGTGGATTACATAAAACATCCCCTATTTTTAAAATCAACAATATCTAGTTGAAGGTAAGTAAACAAAACCTTGACTGAAAATCTCTAAAAAGCTTTGAAATTACAACCTAGTGTCTAGACGACGGCTAAAGTAGGTTATAGTAAAAAATCTGACAGAAAAATTCTATAACTTCTTACGTTCTTAGGGTAAGAAATGTTGGAAGATTTTTTAGATTGAAAAGAAAGCTTAACTGTTATTAACAGTATTCCTGTATTCAAAAACGCCACAAATGTGAACTAATCTTCAACCTTAGGTCGGCATCATAGGCCTTACACAACAGTCCATTAATTAGAAGAATAACATAACCTTAATGAGGATGGGCAGAACACTTAGCCAAATGTGATGACGGGCGAAAGAAATGAGGAGTGCAATAACTGAATGATGGCCAAGACTTGGACGGACGACAAAAAAGATAGTAAAGAATGTAAGGAGCAAGAGAAAGAGGAGAATCGCATGAACGTGGGTTATCCAGTGCTGCTGGTTTCGATAAGTATATTGTCGGAACCAGCAGCACTGGATATCTTTATCATTTTACCTTACTGTGACAGAGACAGCACATCCAAACATCCAGTAGTATATTGAAAAACCTTGTATTGATTGAAAATCAAAACGATGCCGGATGCGATATTGCTTTTTTTATCCCATATTTGGGTCAAACTAGTCCCAAGGTTTGCAAAGTTCAGTAACGTTTGATTGATTGAACATTAGTCAGACAAAGAAGTTTGGTTATTAATGATAGTGAAACTATTGTTAAGATATAACGAACATTAGTTATCGATGTAGTTGTCAACACTACAGTAATGTGCACTTTACACTTCGTATAACTTTAACCGTATCTCTTATTTCAAGTTTGTTGAGTTTGACTTCTAGTCTGAGGTTTGTTAAAAGATAATAATTGCACTCATGTATTGTATGGTAAAAGCTTTTCCAGACACATTTAACGAAACTTAAATCATTTACATAATGATCTTTCAGTGTATTAACTCGTAAAGTAAAGGTGACTTGTTTCATTTGATTGAATTCCTGTTTTATGAACACAGTTTCAAAGTAGTGAAGTTTCTTAACAATCCGAATATTAATCATCATTATCACACATCACACTTTAACTATTAAAAAAATTAAAGTATTTGACTTTGTACACGTGTATGTTTGTGACCTTTTCACTCACAAACTACTGCACCAATTTTGATGAAATAAGGTAAGGCAGGAAACGCCAAGGGGTGTTGCTAACATTCATATCAATTAAACAGTTGACAACACAAATTCGGAGAACATAATAATATACTGCCTCAACGAAGTTTCTTCGATCGTAACATCTTTTCTTATTCTATAACTAGTCGAGAAACTAGGAATTTGTCAATTCATCCTAATGTTAATTTCAATGGCAAAGGTTAATTATAACTTTAGAATTCCCTTCAGCTACTGGAACAATATTCTTAATTACAAACCTACGTACTGCTTCATTACATGTTCAGATTAATTAAAGTCGCTTAAGTAGTTCCAAAGTTATAACTAGTAAACGCTAAGTTATGAGTATAAGTACCATATATTATTATGCTTTCATCATATTCTCGGTTGAAGCCAAAGAGGTTTTATAAGTTTACTATGTTTACGCTGTTACAGTCATCAGCATAATTAGGATTGTCAATTAATCAGATAATGTACGTTAGCAAAGCTGCGCAGTACAATTATGCTCTGTAACTTGAAATTAATTTTATATTTCATTTGCATGTGTGATTTAGTCTTTGTTAAGTGTATGTCTGTTTTTGTTGCTGATTGTATGCTATCCTGACATTCATGGCATTACACTTGCAAGAGGTCATTTCCTGAAAACTGCTGACATGCATTTTGATAGACGACTTCTTATCTACAACATTTAGAGACCATCGATTCGATATGAAAAATATTTTTTTTTTCTTAGTTTAAAAGGGACTTGATCGTTTTTGTTTAAGATATTATTCAAGAAAACCACCACTAAGCTTTTGTCGGAGTCTCTCAAAATTTACTTCAATATTATATGGTATACGGTCCTAGGTAAACACTACTGAATAAAGCAGGTGAAGAACTCTTTGATATGGAACAATTAAAAAAATCCATGGATCAAAGCTATTGAACTAAAAATCACAATAGGAAGGATATGTGACAGGCTAGAGGACCAACGCACAAAAGTTTTTAAGTACTTCCACAAGTTTACACATACAATCAATCTAAAAACCAAACCTCCTTATTCGGGTAGCAATAAGCATTATTATTGAATGGCTGGGAGAATTTGGGTGGTAAAACAGTTCGCAGTCATGTGAATGACATGTTCAAAAATGTCTCCGAGATTTTTTTGACAATACCCGGTAATTGGTGGGTTGGGTACCTGGGCAAATGCGTTTTGTTATACTACAATACTGTTGGTTTACAAAGGGACAACGGAACAAGAATATCTAAGTAATTTGCTCATTGAATTGATGTAATGAATATAGTTGTTAAATAGATTTGATTGCGTCTGTACCTACCTATTTTTATTATATAGCTTGTATGGTCCATATAAGATTTGAATTGTTAGGAGTAAGTAGATTATTCGGGATGATAAGTAGGTTCATAGTTATCCAGTAAAATGTTCAGTAAGAGTTCATGTAAAACGGTACTCATAAACAGAATCGATTCTGACGTAGCTTCGAAAAAGGCAATTATAAAAAATAATATTTTTTTTAATGTTAAAATAATACTGGAATCCTTCTAAATGTCCACGAGATTATAAAACGAAATGGTATCAAAAGTTCATTTTATACTTTACTTTGTATCTGAGCTAAGAATAATACCCTATAAATAACTATGCGTAGGACTTTTCCCAGGTTTTAAAAGAGGGTCGTGATAGGCACTATTAGTGCGAAGTAGGACAGTGCTGCCCACTCGCTAGATGTAATCAATTAGTCGCTTATCACCTGCGGCTACGGAATAGAGGAGGACTAGACAAAATAAATGTATCTATGGAGTGTATGGCGTAGTTGCTTTAGTGCTATTAATGAATGACGATTTTGTTGAAAAATTTGAACTGATTTTTGCGATGGGACTCTAAAGGCATTAAGTTAATTATTTTGAAATTAAACGATTTTTTGCAGTTAATATGTTAATGGATACGTAAAAAATAGTTGTATTTTTAATTTCGTATCCGTGAACTTGAAATCAAATTTAATTACCAATGCGTTTTTTTTTAGTTTTATTGACACGAACAACTAATTCATTTAAGAATTCGGATATTACAAAATATGTTGTACCTTTGTCATTCTTAAGTAGGTAAATAAAACAACTAACCTGTTTTCATATCCAGAACGGGAGCCAGCGTAACATGAAAAGAAAGAAAAACAAAGTGTTAGGCCGAAATGGCAAATACAGACAATAATAAGTACTAACAAGCAAACAAAAAGAAGATGTTAGGAAAGGCTGGTGACCAGACCTTTCCCAAACACTTTTATTAAGGCCTAGACTAGTAGACATATTTTTATAAGAATTGAAAAAATATGGAAGAAACAATTGAAGGTGGTGTGGCTGTAATCGAATATGTATCAGTGGAATCTGATTGTTATCTGGTCTTTGTAATACGAACATTTTAACAAAATTAATGAACGTTTCTAAAACTCTCAGCACTGTCTCTTTACTAAGATAAATAAACGCTACAGAATGATTATTGTTTTAGCACATGAAGCTTAATTTTATTCGTTTTATTATCAGCTTAAAAAGCTCTCTAAAATAAGGTTCAAAAACGGATTCCATTTCCAGAACTGAAATAAATCCAAGTACGTATGATTTCTACAATGTACGTAGTCTAATAAAAGTATACGTAATTACGTCTCATCAACAATAATATCTAAATGCAAATTTATATGAACGTATAAGAGACCCTTAACCCGGAGCAAAGCTTTTAGTTACGTCGAAATTCGCAGACCGCAACATCTGGCGTGTACCTCCTACCAGAATACTCGTAGATTGCATTTTGTCTACTTTCGCTAACGAATGTACGACTACAAAGCAAAACCAACCTTACACACAGATCTTAAGGATGAACTTCCCTAAATCACAAATCCTGAAACTTTCCGGCGCTTAAGACATTTTGGCGACGGAAACACGTTTCAATCTGTTGTCTCCTGTTTCGGTACTATCGAGCTATTCTCTACAGATGCGGATTGCGGGTAGGAGACGCAAACTCGATTTCCTTGGGACCAATTTCGTGAAAATGAAAACACAAAAATTACTATGAGATATGGCATAATGGATACCTAGAAACGTCCCGGACCTGTGTTTGGGGAGCGCTTTGTTCCCAAGATATTACAGCTAGATCAAATTGTGTCTGCAAGAATCTCGTAATCGTTTGCGGAAACAAGAAGGGACGATGTTATTAGGTATGATGTTCTCTTTGTTTCCGTATTACTTAGTTCAAGAATTTTAGTTTAGGATAAAGGTACAAGAATCAGAACGTAGAAAGGAGAAGGATGAGGTATACTTTTTGTAATACTCTGTTTAAGTTTAAGAAACAAATGGTGTCCAAAATTTTAACGGAAGTTTCACTTCTAATTAAGTTTAGTGCTATGAAAGTAATATAAAATTTAGATTTTTAAAGCCTTGATCTAATGTTGTTAGTTATATTAAAAGTTAGCAAAATGGATTCTTCAGAGGCACAAAGAGATCGAAGTACAAAAGTTTTAATATTTTTCCTTTTGTAACCGCGTTACTTGCTTTTCATTTCCAGAATTTTATTTTTGAAGTAGATAATGGTATCCTTTCCCTTAAAATACCAGATAAATTTTTGTTTCATCTTATGATTTCAACTAATGTTCCAGACAATTTGAAATTTGAAAAATATTTTCAAGCATTTTGATCACCACTAACTGATAAAATGGAACGTGATACTGATATGTGACTTTCGTGATGGGGATTCATAATTATTTATGTGATAATGAAAAATTATTTAGCCTAATTTAAACTTATTCAGAAACGGAAAAGCAAAAATCACGTTTCATTTTTGAACACATCCTCTTTCCACCCTTTTCCTCGTCCATTCATGATTAACCAATACACAGACCTAGCATTGACTTATTCATAAATTAAATGCCTAAACAATTACCTCCAATGCATATCATAAATAAATTTCGGAACAATAATATCACGGGCATCATTTCAAACGGTACGTACTAAGATACGTATCTATCGAAGCTCGGAGCATCGTTTAATAAATCAAACACATTATATTCTATGATTGTTTCGATACATTATAGTCTCACATCAATGGCTGCCTCTGTTTACACTACTACTGAGGTAGTCAGACGTAGTAAACAATCGATGATCGTACTAAGGTAGGTCACATACTGGAGATTTTATCGCTCGATTTTATTCGAATTCATTTATCATTTTCCATTTCTAAAAATTGTATGAGTATTTTTTAGGGATTCTAGTTATAGAGTTTGGTATACAATGGTAAAAATGGGTACCAATTACTGAGGAATGGCTTTCTGTCTGTTTGTCTGTCCGTACGTCACCAAGCTGCATCTCACAAACCGTATTTGTCCGAACCCTCAGTCTCATTGACCGATTTTATTAGTGCCTTAATTACATTTACGGCATTTCTTTTTCAAATTGCGTTGTCAGTTGATTTCAAATCATTATACAAAAGTCTGCTATCAAAATATTTACACGACACATGTGAATTCGAACATAACCTTCATTCGCGGTAGAGGAAACATGACATGACTGTCACACACATTCTACATTCCAGACCCTCATCAAAATCTCAGCCGAATGTGTACTTTACAGTGTGCAATGGTTCTTATGTAGAAATTCTTCAAATATATCCGCACGCTCGAAGGCACTCCAATTTCTTAGTCCTAAGCAAACATGTTACGCCAGTAGTAATTGCTCACAATGTTTACTATCTTTTATTGTGTATCGAAGATCAAATATTGTTTTTGAATGCATCAGTTGTATTACCTACATCCGCGATTGTTATTTGAGACGATTTTTCAGAAGTCAATTTAGCGTTGATACGATTTTTATTTTGTTTGCTTCGTATCTTCGTACACAGATAATTTCCTCTAGATTGCACATGGGTGGTTTTGTTATTTGCCTTTCTTGCGCACATTCTTGTTTAAATAGCACCCTATTTTACTGTATTTGAAGTGTATGATTCAATTATAATAATGAACGGAATAGTACAAATAAAACTGTACTGACAAATAACTTACTAGAGTGCCAAAGTTAAAGTAAAGTAGAGAAGTTTATAAAAAAAATGTTGCGAAGCTGATACATCTTATGACTTTTAACTTAAAGACAGCATAAACTTGACTTGACACACCCTGCACTACGCCCATCAACAATTACAGAGTAGCCATTTCGAAATCGAAATAAAAAAATGGCGGTAAACCGATATGAATGAACGGCACCTACTGTCGGCTCTCTAAAGTTACAACACTACAAAGACGCTACCATGTAATTCGAGACACTAAAGGAAACTAAGGCGACAGTCGACTGGGACACTAAAAAAAAACTTTCAATCGAGCGCAAAAGAAATTCAATATGGCACTGCAACGCGGATTAAATTTTGCACAATCTAAGACGCGATCGGCAGCTGTTGCCAGAAATTTAACCAACCATTAATGTGATGAGATTCAACGAAACGCAAGATAAACTTCAACAGTTCCACTGAAATAATTGAGATAAAGTAACAACTTGCCAGAGACATTTTGTGAATATTCCGAGGAAAACAATGAAGAAATTGGAGCTATAGATATATTGTTGATCATCAAAAAAGGATTGGTTATAAAAAACTTGATGGGTTGTTTAAATTTTTATTGTTCTTGAAACTAGACATTCTTAAAATAACTACAAAATAATAAAGAGAAAAGTGCCCTATAAAATTTCCATTACCGAAACCTACAAAGTATGGCACCGTCTGTATTTATCTTAGACAGCTTGAATACCAGGTTTTACGATACCCATAACATCAGTTTTCAATAAAACCTCGGTGTCGAAATCGTGTTTAAAAAACAATACAGGAGTTCGATATGACTATAATAATAAACATAAAACGACTTTATGCACGCCATGTAGACGTATTATAATGTGAGATTGCTTTACTTTTTTACGATTCCATATAAGCACGATTGACATTTCTTTAGAGTTCAAATGTTATCTTTTATTTATATTGTTGTACACGGTTGTTTATCTTCGGAGAAGAGGCCAGGGTTATTGATCAATAAAGGTTTGACGTGGGAAATCAACAGAATTATTTTCAATTATATTCAATACAAAAACTTTTGAAACTATCGGAAACCATCAAATTAATATCGGCCGACAAAAAGCTTCCGTATTTAGTAATTGGAGAGTCTCTAGCTCCTAAAGGGAAAACATCAGACAGTGTAAATAAAGCGGGCGACGCGGTACGACAAACAATCAACCGGCCTTGTGGACGTGTAATCGGATACAAAATGGTCCTTGGTACCACTCAAGAGCTCGCAGACTCAACACACAGTAGCCGCTCTCTAAAGGAAATTACATCGAATTACAACATTTCCCCGGTGGGACGATAAAAGTGGACATGCAATAGGAAAGTCAAGACTTTCTTGTCGACGAAATACAAGGGAAACAAGGTAATCCCTGTATTCAGTATGAGCTCTTGCGACACACTTTATTCGAATATAACTTTTTAAATTTTCCTTTGCTGCAATTCATGTAGTTAAGTAAGTGGATATTCTATTAAGTTCTTATTTCCCTGTGGAATTGACACAGAGGAATTGCAAGCCCTTTGATACTTGAAAAGCTTCATGCAAGAAAATATAAAACTATTTTAATATAAAAAAATAACTTTGATTTTACGTCGTTTGTAAAAGTCGCAATTTCTCGCGAAATCGATAAAACGGTGAAAGACGGCAAAAATATTAACGACGTGAGCCTACTTCATTTTTATGAAGCCATAAGGTAAAACTATAATAAGGTTGCTCGAACCGAACATAACGTGAGTGGAATTGAATAAAATTTACGATAATGTTATCATTACAAACCATCGGTTGGCAAATCCTTCATATAAAAGCCAAGTCTGGACAGAACGAGCAAATAGTATTAGCCCCAGGTCCATTGTTCTGACAACTCAGCGATTTTTGATACCTTTCAAATAAGAGATCTCAGAAATACTGTAGTCACAAAAGGTTCGTTCAGTAGTTTTTTATTATTTCTTTCTATAAAGCTCGCTTTTTACTGAAAATGCTCTCGCGGTAACGACATTGTACCAATCTTTTGTCTTCAATATAGGTACAGAATTTATAACACCGATGAAAAATTTCTAGTGACTGAAGGTAAATGATTCAACAGTGTTGCAAATGTTTCTGCACTACTTACTTCGAATCTATCTTCTCTCGTTGCTGAATATGCAATTTTATGGTTATTCGTGTGGATGGCTCGATTCGCGGCGTTATCCGAAATGATTGATGGCCGATGTGACTCTTGTAATATCGAGTGAATGACTCTTCAAAGAAATGCCAATTTGCTGAGATCGGGAATTTGTCTTTTTCGTTAAATTCGCAATTGGATGATCGGCATAAGAAAAATGAGAGCCTGATGTTTTATTCTCTGAGTTCAGATTCTCTTTTTCTATTTTGAATACATATATTATCGTTAAAATACAGCATATGTTTCTCACGATGTTTTTGTAATCTACTAAAAAGGTTACTCCTTTTGATAAACAAAAAAAAGTACAGACTTCAGTGACATATCGGAGATCTTATCCGAACAAAACCTTCGCACAATGCTCGGTAATAATGGGCGCACAAAAAATGATCGGTATCAAAAAGCAGCACTAAAGGGGACAAAAATATCCACAAAACACATACACACAAACAGAGTTGGTGACAAAAACTTTACACGTCTACGTGTGTGAGTTTCTCGACCAAAGGGTTTCGGGTCTATAGTTCTTTATATACTGAGTTACAGCAGCAAAAAACGGTCGCAACAGAAAACGGATTATTTAATGTTTAATAACAGAGCGGGTCGTAAAACTAGCACTATTTTTCTTGACCTATTGTCAATCAGATTTTTAGATGAGATATGGTGCTCGCCTCACGGGCACTCTCGTTAATGGGGTACCTATGAGGCCGAACCCGCATTGTATGTACACAGGAGATTTCTATGCCGGCGACCCTACGTGACAAAACTTTGTCCCTCCCTACATTCAAATTTCTGAAGGAGCAATTGAAATTGGAGATGGTAAAGAGAATTAGAGCGGGGTCTTTTTCAAGCGCCCGTTTTGTTTCGTACGCGTTCAAAGCGGGGTTTCTTTTGAATCTCGATCAACCATCGAACTGGAAGTGGGGGGAAGCGTTTATTAGGATTCCCTACGGTCTACCAATCGGCCGGTGCGACATCGCGTAATCTAATAGCTTATTAATGAGGGGAAGCCTTCGATCGACCCCTATTTTTCTATCCTAGTTAACTTTAAAATAATGGCCGACATCTCTTTCATTCTTTGAGTTTATTGTCGATTTATTGCGCGTATCGCCGTCTTGTTTCTGCGGGCAAACGCATCGCAAAGTGGGAAGGTCGGTGGCGCGGGCAATGGCTCCTCCCACTAAATTTATAATACAATAAATGATGAAGCTGCGGCGTGGAACCGGCCGCGGAGATAACACGTAATGTGAGGTTATTGCGTAAAAACAAACGGCAAAAAAGTTATCCGTAAGAGAGATATACGGTTTCGCGTAGCAGACCTTTATGATCCAAGCGAGAGCTAATATACGAGCGGTAGATTCGCGCTCCATGGATTATATGAGCAATAAAGAGGATAATTTAAAATTACGCTTGCCACAATGTTGCTATTAACTATGATTGTTGAGATGTTAAGCTAAACGTATGTTTTACGCGACCTTATATTACACCGTTACATAATATTCTTTGTCTGCCGCCTTACAAGTTTGCTGGTGACATATTATTCAATTTATTCGAGAGACAACTTTCGATGAAGTTAGATTCGTGATAAGCCCATAAGTTTTTGGGATAGAACTTAATTTAAGAATAGTAAATTGAATTTCTAAACGTTTATAAAGTCACTGATTCGTTCTAGCTTTTAGGGATAATCTATTCTGTATAAAAACATTACTATTTTTTACTGTCTTTGTTAGAAAAAGTGAAGATGTTGAAGTTTTTGCTTCGGTACACTATCCTTAAGGAAGGAAATGACTCTTGCTTTGTATCAATAGGCGTGTAATTACAAATCATTTTCTTGTTGTTCTGACTTAAAGTTTTAAGCTAATCCTAAAATGGGGTTATAAAAAGGACCACCACTTTGAAAACTGTTTCTTTTGATTTCTCACCAAAATTGACTTTATATTAATGCTTAGTTTTAATATCGGTCACAATTTCATTTTAATCTCGAGATTGACAAGGGAATTGTTATATTGTGTTACGGGTTCATTGATGTCAACACAACTACTAATTATAAAAATGGAAACTATACCTCAACTAACACTTTGATGCTTAAAGCCGACCTCGTAAACTACTGACACTAGACAAATTATAATGTTTGAAATCACGTAGCTCTGCCGTGCTAGGTCAAAAGGTAACTATTGCACAGAAATTGATGACAGGTTCGAAGTTTATCAGGTTTGACACCATCTGATATGGTACAAGAAGTAAGGTATTTTTCCTCAGGATATTCCTACTTCAAATATTTAATGAAAAAGGAAGGTCGTTAGATATTGAAGGCGAGACGCCTTGCATATATAGATGACTATATAGTTTAAGAAATATTAACAGAAACAAAGTCTAAAATGTATTACTTTGAAGTCTTGTAAGCTATTTAATAAAAAAATGCGCCATTTTCATTTTGCTCCGGTTATCATAGCCGCAATTTTTTTCTCGCTATTCAAATACACGTGTTAATTTGTGAATAATTGTATAACTATTGTCAGACCCTTAAAATTCCTAACTATAAACATACAAATAAGATGAATTCTCTTCCTTTCATTGGAAATTTTCAAATAATTGAAATAAAAAAGAACATCATGTATTAAAATTTGTGAATTTTTGTTTTGGCGAATAAAAGACATTTGCATCTTGTTTTTGTATCCACACCAAAAACATAAGAAGATAAAACATTGTAAGGATGTCATCATTATGTTAATTTATTTCACACAAATACTCAATTCGTTGACACTTATGGGTCGTAAGTTTGATAAAAATTTAGTTTTATGGTAATTCAATGTCCTGAATTAATTATTATCAAAGTTATTGCATGACTGTTTCCTCAAAGAACGTTGACTTTGGTCAAAAAAATAATCACGTCATTGAAGTTAAACGTGACACCTGTCCATTGAAAGCAGAAAACTATTATTATTTAAGGTCAGAATTAAATTCAAGCAAAGATTTACATAACCTTATCAAAAAAGGTTGTAATACCTGACATGTACTTAAATATGTAACTAATTATTACGGCTCTTATCTTTCAGATCGAAATTCGTTGAAGCGCGTCAAGTATAACAAATTTTGAGGCGATGACTCGACGATTACGTTAGGTTCATAACGCGGAGTGACGTCATGAATAATATTACATAGAAATACGTTTTACCCGGTTATACCCCATACATGTGTCCACCACGCTTTAATGGACTTGTCATGTTATGGTAATAACTTACAACCTGATAAAGTCGTATATCATTTTATTAGTATATCTTAGAAACACGGAGAATGCTATTAGGTATCTTATCCGAAATTTTTGATTAATGTTTGGGCAAGCCTGTATTGGAGCAAGTATCCGTGATGCTTGAGATTACAATGAAATATATCGTGCCCGTAGTTCGTATAGTGATGTATATTCGTGTATTTTATCAATATAAAACCGGTTCGATATCGAAGTTATCGGCTACCGTGCTACAACTGTTTTGATTTTAATGAGGTAACGAAAAGAATCAGAATGCGTACCCTCGTATCGAATTCTTTTCGAATCGTTTTTTGCGTCACGTTGAATCGAAAGATTAATGATTATTTTTGTGGATAGACAGTGTCGTGTGGTCCTTAGTTTCAAAAGGGCCACCCTGTTTTATCTTTTGGTTTCTTTTGGTAACATAGAGATGACCTACCAACAAATTATAAAATGTGTGAAGTATCTTTGCCTTAATTATTTACTGTGACTTCACAAACTTGAAGCCAAATAAAATTGTGGGATATTTGTATATTTTTTAATCCATTTACACCAAGCCTTTAAAAATTCTCCTCCCTAAGGATCTGATATCAACAAATTATAGCATACCACTTAAAAAAATCTTATCTCTCAGTGTTAATGACCCGAAATTTTCGTCTTATCAAAAATTACTACCAATAAATAGGTCAATTTATTGTTTGACGACAAAAGTTATGTGTTGGTTCCATCGTTGTACCATGAACTATGTGATTATACTGATAACAGAATAATATGCCTGAGCCTGTACTATAAGCTCTCAAACTTGAAATATCGCTTATGTTAAAGCGGGACGGAGAGATACACGGCGCATAGCGGTATCTTGCTTCCACACTGGTAAAGTTTGTCTGTTAGGTCTCGTAGTAAGTGCGTTGGTCTCAATACAGATAAAATTGTGTGATGAAAGTAATGAATGAGGTAGTTAGGGTAGTACTTTAGTTTTATTATGAGATAAGCTACATTGTAATTAATATGTGTCTTGGGACGTGGGCCTCCTAACTGTTTGAGATATTATGTGGAAGATGTACGGCCCTGTTTATCTACAAAAGTCTATTAGTTTTTATTATGTCCTATCGTTGAAAAATAACATTGTAGGTAGTTTGATTTGATCAGATCGAAATTTATACCGAAAAGAAAACAGTTTTTAGATATATTACTTTACAGTCGCATCTGAATATTCAAGTTCACTACAGTTGTATGAACAGAGTTATTTCAAACCAAAAAGTAACGGTTAAATAATAAAAAATGACAAACAACCATAAACCTTTCTGATGCAAATATTCGGAAAAAAATAAATTATTACATGTCCATAAAGTAAAGAGGAACGCACCAAAACCGTTTTGTATTCCGTTTTCGAATATCTGAGCGCATAATTTTTGAATATGGAATGAAACTCTACCGAACATAAAGAGGGTACCTGTTTCAATGTTTTCTAAGTGCCTACGCGTTCTGTCTTTGACAAATATGAGGCCATTGTTGGATTGCTAAGGAAATACACAAAACAAAAGACATACGTAATATGAAAGCTTCGTAGTCATTCTTGCAGTTACATAAAAGAGTAGAATTTGTGACCTGCCCTGAATATTTAACCGGAGCGATTTCATTATGCGTTAAAGCCATGACTGGCACCGGAACCACTTAACGATTTAGGACATAGCCTATTTTAGTGTGGATAATTTGATTCTTTATTTCCGTGAATAATCTATGAAGGCCGGCTCTTCTAAAAATAACTTTGATAAAAATGTATCATTTTATCGATAATTTCTTGTATTAATTCAATAACTGAACTAAATTATCGATAAACTTCGATTATCGAAATTATCGATACGTCTCTACATCTCGTCAACTATTTTTGTATAGGTTCCAAGCATAAACTCCATTTATATTTCTCGAAAATATTATACCTACAGTTCAGGCACATAATAGAATTTTGTGAATGACTGCTCATATGAATAATAATATACAAAATGTCGTAAATCAATATTAATTTTATTATGTAAATTACCTATCTATCCTCTCGTTAGCAACTTGAATCCATATATATTGATGCCTATATTTGAAATATTTGAATGTAAGTCTATTTTTACAAACACTTCTGATTTAGCAAGATGTCAAAATCTTTATATTTACTGCTCAATATATCATTTTCATGGCTAAAACACGTTATAAAATGATTTATATTTTAAACTAATAATTCTTTGACGCCAAGACCTATTTTATGGTAATTAATTGCCTTATGAAGAAATATTAAGTATGAAAAAACTTGTTTAAAATCATAATAAGATTTACTGGTCTTAAAGCTAGCTAACGAGAATACAATATAGAATACAACGTCTTTATATGCATAATAGTTAATTGACTTGCGGTAAGTGCAAGTACTTTTTTATAAAAGAGAATGTTAGAGCTAATAGAAAATTTCAATTTCAAAATTATGGAAATAAAGTTATAATGAACATCTTTTCGCTCAGCAAATCATAACTAAAATTTTCGATCCTCAATCATCTCTCACGTCACGGCTTCCAGATCCTATATTCCGCCTACGTCACCAACAAAAGGAAATAAAAAGGCCTATTCAAAGTATCAAAAAGTAGGTTACATTACAGTTCCATTTCTGAAACTTTGCTTTCACGAAAGATGCTCACTGCTCAGTACACGCACGTTCAGAATTTTATAAGCGCGGAAGGGAGATATGGTACAGAATAGACAATTGACAAGGGTAGAGGAGACATAAGAAACTTTGATGTGAGCTATTGAAGTACAAGAAAATTCGCGACTCGTGATCCGAATATTGCTTAGTTTGATTTGTGACTGATATCTTTTGAAGTTACCCCGCAGAGAATTTATTCTGGCTAGCACAATTTCGGATTGAAAATTAGTTTTGGTTGAGTGAGGACTTGTGGTCAAGGACTTACATTTCTAGATAAAATGATTGAAGATTTTACAAAGAAAATATCTTTAAGTTAATTACATTACAAGACGTAATGAAATCTACATTTTACTAAACTTAAAACCACTAAGGAACCCGAAATTATTTGCGATAAAAACATGGAATGGCTTTTCATCACTCAATGAAGGCGGAATTTTATGGACTGCTACTAAATAAAAAAATACGCACGTACTCTAGCGACAATTCATACGTTTCGATATCCATAAGCTTACTCATTCATACGCTGCTCGTATCGCAAGATAAATTGCTCCGGCACACAAATAAACGCGGTCTACGAGAGAAAAACGAACAAAAACCTTACGTATAAGTATACTCACTATCTATACGCATCTCGGAGCATAGACGTTGTAATTTATTATATTCAGTTTGCTCCGATCCATTGACTTTTGTGGCCGACCAGAGACCATCTTTTGTCACCCCGTCAAGAGTTTTAAACGGCCGTGTAATATGAATTAATAAGCACAAAGAATCATTATAATGCGTTTATTTGTCGCCACGAGAGAATTCCTCGAGAGGTTTTAGTTTTATTGTGTGATGTTCGTAGGACGCCGCCTTTGTATATGTCCGGAACAAATTTTGGTGTATCGCGTGCGCAAGATCACGCTTGTTGAGCCGTTTGATAACAAAGAGTATGCATATGTCAACTATCGACAGCCTTTTACTTCAACAGCTGGCATTTAAAAATACAAAAAAAAATCTGTGACAAAACGAAATTCGTAATTAACCACGATTACAATATTAATCATGGTTAATTACGAAATTCATTTCATTAAACAAAACTTTTCATATTAAGTACACCTACTAAAACTTAAAACATATTTATATATCAAAGCAGCAAAACCAATATAAACTTGTTTTCAGTCTAAACCTATTTACGAAGTTTTGCTTACAGCTTTCCAGTTTCAAACTCAATTATCGTGTTTTGCCTCTCTGAGGACTTAGGCAGAAATTGGCAGCAGATGCACGAGTTGTCGAGTCTTACGATGTTGGTAATGACTTAGTATGTTGGAGATGAAAGGGTCGCCGATGATCGGCAGTCCAACAGATGTATGAAATGACCGAAGGTTATCGAACTAACGATGCGTCGATAGTTTAGTACAAGTGTTTGTTTATGAGTTTGTTTACGTTGGCGATAATTTGGGTTGAATTGTAAAAGTTTATCTTTTAATATTATAAGTGTTCCATTAAAAATATTAGTACACATTGCTTTATGAAACCGGATTGGTCGCTGTTTAATAACAAATTATTGTCACTCGAAAAAAAATCTCTTGATACTGGACTAAACCATTAACAGTCATCATAGCCAAATTAATAATACATCCATAAATCAATCAACATTGAAAATACCAAAAATATTCAAAACTTAACGAACAAAAGCTATAAAACAATTTCACACAATCCCATGACAGTTATGTACAGTCTTTAACAAAAGCGTTTGTACCATCAATGTGTCAAGTTATTTCTACTAATAGCGAACATTTATGGTTCCACACAAGAATCGATAATAGATTCAAGAAGCCGTTATACGTAGGCGTCTATTATTATCGTTATTTTCACAATAATATAAAAATGAATTGTGAAAAAACACGCCATGTATAAAGCAAGCAAGTTATACGTTGTATTGTATTTGTATGTATGTATTTGCATGTATTTTTATACGTTGGTTAGTAAGTTTGTCTTAGGTTATGACATGAAATAGTATACAAACGGAGCGTTTCAAGCGAAACTCCTTTTCAACCGATTTTAAAAAGGAGGAGAGTTCGTAATTCGTTTTTATAGATTAAGTTTGTTACCTCAGAAGTTCGGAATGGATGAACCGAATTTATTGATTAATTTATTGTAGAATACCAGTCGTTTGGTCCATAAAAAAATCGTCAAGTTATTTTTTTTTAAGTCATGTGTTCCTGTTATTCCTGTTATTGCTAACTACGTATTACTTAAATGGACGTCTGCCTAAAAATATTATTGACAGTACGCGATTTTCGGGTCATATGATTGATTTCATAGTTGTCATTACTCCACCCGATGCGCAAACGTAAAGGATGTGCAAATGCGGGTGCTCTTCATTATAGTTTCACCTTCAAAAGTGCTACTTTGAAGCCTTATATCAATATTTCGTTTTATACTTTCAAGTATATCTCTGAAGCCTTAGAGCTCATTTTACTTACTATACCAATTTAACAACCCAACACGCAGCCTAATATTCCGTCTGTAGGATTGATGCGCAAAATAATGAATTATCGAGTTGAAGAAATAATAATTTAATTTTTTTTACGTATCTCAACTTATCATTAACGCAGGTTGTCTCAAGAGCAATTAACGATAGTTTTATGTTCCGTATTGATTAATGCTGTTTTATTGATTGAAACTCGTAATTTTACACTTCAGCAACTGAATTACGACAAATCATAAATTTTAAAATCTTCACAAAACGGTTAAGTTTTGCCCACATATTAATTTAGCTGAAGACAGAACACAATCTTCGTCATAATAGCAGTAAAAGGATCTTTACCAATGACGTCATCGACGAATCCTAAATAAATCCTCGTTGAATACTCAGATAACAAGTTTAGTAAGGCAATTTTTCATCAAAAAACAATGTAATTAACGTTATTTGTGACAGAGTAATAAAAAGAAACAAAGCGATGACAGGAAAACTAATAGTCAACACATTCTTAAATATATAAAAAAGCTTGTCACCCGTCTTTACGAATTTATTACGAGATTAGGAAGGACAATAAAAAGCTAATTTGACAGTAATACAAGACACGTGTGAATGATAAAATAAAGCTCCTGAAAGTACTTAAAGCCACATGTTTTGTGATTATTTCGAGTACGTTATAAAACTTGCATTCTTGGAAAGGGGTGATCAAAAGTTTTATTGAGTAAAGCAGTTTTGAAATGAGTAGGAAAAAAACCATACCTATTTTAACTTTTCAATTTTTATCCTAAAAAATGTGTTAATTCATCACAACTCAAAAGCAACAACCATAACTATAAAACAGTACTGAGAATAAAATGTAAAACTAAACAACTGTCGCTATAACGTCGAAGACATAATTCAACTTACAACGCGTTCTGAATATCGAAAGTGCAAATATAGAACAAATCTGAACTATCCCTCTGAAATTTGCAGATGTTGCAACTTGCTGACCCCTGACAACACGAACTTACTGTATACCTACGTATCGTGCTTACAGTACGTACACTACGTATTCTACGTATGTACGCACCGTACGTGACAGGGCGTTACGTTTCTATATTTGGGACACCTCGCAGTCTTCGATCGCCAGAGGTCAACTCATGTTAATCTTAGCTTACGTAACCCTTACATTTATTCCCGTTAACGAAATTGTTTTTGTACACGAAGATAAAAGAATGAGACGTCGTCACAATTTGTGACACGCGATGTTTAATAAGGCTGATGGTGTAACTTTCATTTTTCGAATTGTTTGTTACGGTGTACTGTTATTTGTTTCAAAGTGGCTATTTCTTCTGATTATTTGAGGTTAGGTATTTTCGTGTAAAGAAGTTTTTTGTTATGATGTGAACATTTATTCAAACTACATTATCTATTATTTCGCTGGTTCAATCGTCATATAGGACAAGCATTCGTGTGATCCACAGAAGCTTGTACTGAGTCTGGATGTGTGATTTAAAAACTAAATAAGAACTAATTAAATTATTTTTGAATGCTTTATTCATCTTAAAACATAATGATTTGTCACCTTTCTTCTAATAACAGCTACAAGGAAATCGATTCCACGAGTTTATTTATCCATTTCATCGTTAATTCCATTTACGGGTAATTATTTGAAAATTTTATATTTATTTTCATCATCATTTGGAAATCATTGGAGTTAAATCCACCGTGTTATTAGAAGGAATGATATGAAAGTAATTAGTTATGAGATATATAGAGTTGATTGCATTGTAAATCTATACTTTAGACGTATCCCAAGAGTAATTAGGTAGCTATAAATGCTTTTATAATGTCTGTTATAACAGTTATCTTACTTCCATAAGCGATATTTTATGGGTATCTGGTAAATATAACTTGGTAGCATATACCTACTGCAAAGGTTACATACCAAATACTTACGTTATTGTAATCAATAATTGCTGTCAATAAAATGTACTAGATGTTTGTATCACAATGTGATGGTATCTAGATAGATTTTTCTAAGTAATTCGTTGTTTCTTAAGGTTTTCACGTAAATAGCGTCTACTCTAAGGATGACTCTTATTTCACATTATTTGAAAAGAACCATATCTCTATTCAAAGTTTCTATATCTAATTAATTATGATAGCTTGTAAAATAAATATTCAACGCCCCGAAATTAACCTAAAAATTTTCGCTTAATTATATTCAATCTGACCTTGCCAATGGCAATCTACGAATGATTTATGAACCTTATTTTACATCTATCAAAAAACAAACTAAATCTTTTGATTATTTTATAGACTTTACCCTGATATAAGATTCAAGGTAGTTCAAAAAGGATTTCGGTGTAAACAAATGAATAAATAAAATCATTAAGGAACATTTGGTAAACAATCACGAAACCCACTTAACTGTAGTTGGCATTGATTAGCTAATTAGAATGGGTATCGGTGTCAATAAAGGTAGGAATTTGTTAAAGTGAAACTGACATAATTATATTACAATAAGTTTCTGCTTAACATGCCCATGCACTGAGCACAGGTATCAACTGTTTTGTCGATAAAAAAAACGATTTAGGATAGTATACATTTTCAATTTAGGTTTTCGGTCACCGTAATTGCGAGACCAATATAGGTGCGGTGGAAACAATAGTAGTCACATCGTCAGTGATGGACAAACGACTTTACACCTTAAATTCACCAGCACATAAATCTAGCCCCGCGGTTTCACACAAACCGGTATTTTCTATAAATCCACAAACGATAAGTGTCAACATAAAATTTTTAAATTAGTCAAAATTTATGCTAATTATGACGTACCTAATTAAAAGTTATGATCTACATTTAATATATGAACTAAAAATTAAATTTGCATTCAAATTCATTTCGTTTAAAAACCAGGCCAGCGCTTCACATGTGAATATTTGAGTATAGCTTAAAAGATTCGCTAAACAACTTTAACATTTAGAATTTAGACTCTTAATATGGGTACAGTTTTAGAATAAAACCTGCTAAACAATAATGGGTGATAAATAACTGATTTTTCCCGGTCGGCTGTCTTCGATCATGACCTCTGCAAAGGCATCAATAAGTAAGTTACTTCATTGAAACAATCAAAATGCTTCCCGTAAAAAAATGATAATTAATAATTTTACTTCAACCCGCTGCATGCGTGTAAACTTTAGAATTCATGTAATAGTTATATATTCTCCCTTTCAATCGACCGTCGGTCAGTACGAAAATTAATAAACCTTTTTCTCATAGCGTTACAAATTTGGTTTATTGCAATCAACGACGGGAACCTCCGGCTGATACTTATTATTTTATAGACGCTTGATTTTCATTAGCTTCACAAAACAAGTTTCTAATGTACATGCTCAGTAATATTCTCCAAAACCGAATACACAAACGTATTAACATTTATATGGAAATATAATTTCGGAATCGTGATACTATAATTGAATGCTGATTAAGTCTATTGCTTGTTTTACGATACCAGCTTCCGTAAAAGAAAAACAATTTACATCATTATCGTGTCCACTGGTAATGTCAAAGCATGGAGATTTACGAACGCATTCCAATCAAACTAACGAACTGAGATTTAATTAAAAACGTATCGTCCAAACTTGACGTTAACCAAATGAAATTTACGACACCGCTAAAACAGAGGGCCCAGTATAAATTTAACTCATTTCTAATAAGAAAATTATGTAAAACGATCCTATTATAATTAATAATTCAGTTCGAAACGAGAAATACATTAACGGGCATTCAAACGAGTGATGACGTTTCGTTTCTTAACATAGTACGTATTATCGGGTTCGGTTTCGAAGTAATGTTGATTGGAACAACAATTAATGGTCGTCCTAATTCCAGCTACAAAAATTATGTTGGATGTATAATTTTGGATGACTGAGTACAAAAACAAATGAGCCATTATTTTTTAAAATAAATCGTGATAATGCATGAAAGTGACGGCAAATTTATGAAATTGGTCAAAAGATTAATGGGCTGGGAGTGACATAATAAAATGTTGGTTTTACTTGATGCCGTTAAATTATGAACGCGTACTATGTACACATAGATTTGGATATTGAGGTTAATATTTTTCGGCTCCTGGACAAAATTTTAACATTTTTATGTTTCTCTGTTTGAAATTTATAAAGACAATTTTAGAGCAAGGCATGTACACTCAAAATAATTCCAAGTTTATAAATTATACGGATTCTTAAAACCAATAAGTCTTATGGTAACAAAAAATAAATTCTTAAAATAAAAACTTTTATTATTCACCAACAAAACAGAGAAAGTGAGTTGTTTATACTAAAAATCACGTCAAAAGCTCCTGGTCGGTCGCCATCTTGGATCACCGACCGTTATGCGCGCGCGCATTTGTTTGCGTCCAGGTGTAGCGCTGACAAAACAATCGGAGCTCGAGCGAGAAAGGGGCGGAGGGGCCATTCATATATTTTTTTTATAAAATTCACCAAAATAAAAAGCGAAAAGTTATAAAAAAAGAATGCTCAACCAGAAGTGGCGTCGAATCGATAGCCGGGTAATATTTCATAATATTAACTACTTAGGGATGTGAAGAATGGGTGGAGTTATAAAAATTATAATTGATTGGGCCTATTGAAATGGCTTCTTTATTTATAAGGAACCTCCCTTCTTATAAATTTTTGTAACAATATCCTTAAGTTTCTGTTATTCACACCGTGGAAATATTGCCTATTATCAATATTTTTTATTAATGGGCGTAGTTTTTGTGCACTAAATTTTACTAAATTTAGTAGTTGAGTAGAGCCGTTTCTGAAGTGTTCGTGTGTTTTTGTTCGTTAGTGTCTTAAACACATTCCATTAAAATTTATCCAGAGTCTTGCATTTGTCGGCAAGGTGAATGTACAAATGATAGTTTGCAAAAAACATGCAGCCACCTATCATAATACTGCGCCACTGGATACTTATTGTTACGTGTTTTCATAAGCCTTAAGAACCGCCTTGTCGGGTCGAAGATCTTAACGCACCGTCACACTTCAATACAAATAATTAGGTGTATATTTTACAATTTGCCAAAGATCTCCATTGTATTCTTTGTGCTGTAAGTGGATTCTGTTTGCAACAAAGGCTCTGCCGCATGACACTGCTACCTCGGGACCGTGTACGTGTGTGTATAATGTTATTATTTAGAGCCGCATCTGTCACAAAGGCCGTTGCGTCCGTAATTTTACAGTTTAATCAGCGTTAAATGTTCACAGACTCACCGCGGTTCCCTAAAAAAAATATAAAAGACTCCGCACACTCGACGATGGCACACCGAAGAATTTCGAGTCCATAAATCATTTGGGATGTCGATGACGTTGGCAATAAAATAAAACGTCTGGAGATAACTATTCATGAAGCTTAGTCGAGGCCGCAAAAATGTAACTCAGCCTGTATAAAACCGAAACGCGTAGATAAACTGAAATCGTAAAATAATACTCAGGCAATAACATGGGATCAAAGCTTGGGACCTTTTTGTTAATATTAATATAATGATTTTATCAAAGTTACATCCCTGCACGCGCCCACCTGTCAGTCAATCTCAGTATTCACAAAACACGTTATACCATTGACCCTGAAAATGTTATAAGCAAATTCAAACAAACCACAACTTTTTTTTTGGGATCTTGACGAATCGTTACATTTCACAAAGCCGAAAACAAGACTACACAATATTATAACAAGATTAGTATAGTACATTTCCGTATATCAAACGTAGTGAATTATGAAAGCCATTGGTAATTATAATGATGGATCTAAACACTGCACTTCAAAAGACGAAGACGATAATATGCAGCTGCTTATAGAAATAATACGAAACGACAGAACGAATGTTCATTCAGCAAAAGAGATATGTCATCTATTATGTCTCATTGTACGGTGACCACTTAGCGTGGAGAGGAAATAATTTATTCAAACCATACTACGTTCTATCAAGTTATACGACCGCTAGAGGCACTTGCGTCTTTGACAAAGCGAACTTCTAAATCGGACTTATTGAGATGAATAATTGTTTATTAGCCGGTATAAATGTAGTTTAGTGTTCCTTGGACAGCATACTTTGTTCACGCGTGTGTAATGCGTGATATTCAAAGTTCTCAAAAATAAATCAAGGGATATAAGGGTATGTATAACACTTCCCATATTCTCAGTAATAAAACAATTATTCTCTATTAAACTTTAGACGACTTCATCATCGTTAACGAAACCGGATTATTTCATGATCTCTAATTTCACTAAATTAATTGATTTGTACTCCATTATAAGTAAGACGAATCAATTAACGGCTTACAGTATGGTAGCCAAAAAATAATTAGCCGACTTCCCTTAGTACGGTTAACAAAAACAGCAGATGCGAGGCTGCGTCGGTATCCGAGCTGCATTATTAGTTGTTCAGTAATGTTTTAGTTTTTTTCTTGTTTTGCTAACCACCCGCACCAAAACACCATCTGTGTTCGGACACGGTTCATCGTTATGATACATACGGACAAAGAAAACATACAATGTTAGAACCTTTTGTGTTGGATTAATGGATTAGGATCGAACAAAAATCTATTTAAAAAATACCCCAAATTGAACTTCAAAATTTTGGCTTCGTTATTATGAAAGTCAATTCAAAATCTTCTTTAGAACTTCTAACTGAAAGTGGAGCAGTCTCGGCATCTAACAATCAACTCCATAGAGACAAATAAAACAAAAGCTCAAGACGAACAACGAAAAAGAACGCTAAACGTGAAAGCAATATGTAAGTGCACCGAGTTTAACTTAATTATAACACTTGTCTATAGGGACCGACGTGATTGTATGACTGTATGGGAAGGGGCAAGATTTATTGCGATCTTGCCGACTCGGTTAGTAAGTGTGGCCCGACTTTTTGTTTCATTCCCGCCACGCTTAATCACTGGATGATCTCGGGCTAATGTGTTTTCGGTATCGACTGTTCTCTTAATAATTGCATGAAATTCATTTTCTTCTTATACGATAACAAAACCTCTAACAGCTAAAGCATTATCTTCAATCATTCTCGATTTAGTAGTTCTATTAACTTGATATTTTCAAAAGAGTAATTTGTCGAATAATCTTTCTAAAGCGCCGCTTACTTACCAAACGAATGGTATTAATTGACTGATTGGTGAAACAGGTTCCAAAAACATAATATTTATTATGGAAACTATAACAAGACTCACCAAGTTTTTATTTAAACCTCAACTTATATTAACTGGGAGCAATAAATTTGTTTTAATTGATTACCGTTAATTCACAAAGAAACAGACCGCCTCTAGTCTTTAATTACATTTATGATGATTACAATCCGTTTGAAACTGTTTTGCTTAGCGGCTATCTCAGACGTAGGTTATCTGCCTACTTTTAATAAACTTCGAATTAATTGATAATTTTTAAAATAAATTAAATTACTTCAAATAAAAGATGGTTCGTTAAAAGTTGATGATACCAGTCATTTTGGTGTCCGCATACTTCAATATAATTACAACGAACTAAATTAAATAAAGTACTGTACGTATTTAAACAAAGTACAATTTTATGAAAAGCTCATTCATACTCTGGAGGTTTTTAAATGCGCTCTTAACGAACGATGTCTCGATTTCTGAACACAATTACTGGCGATGACTGGTGCTATAACAGATGATGATATTACTTATAGTACAGGCGCGCAATTACTTCGCTTACTGGTACTAAAGTTCAGATAAATAATATTTTTTAAAGTCTAAATATTTATGGACCATTACAGGAAGCATAAACAATAACACGGCACATTCTAATGAGCAATAAAAATTGAAAATAACTCCCATAGTTCAAACTAATAAAAACTCAGCTCCATAAATTACCGAGCTTGACAAAATGATATTTAATGTGCCTCCATTCTATCACGTGTGAGAGTTATGTCATTACCGAAAAACTCATTTGGGGCAAATACCCTTAAGGAACCCATTCATAATTTTAAGGACACGTTTTTCAACGGTCCTCTATCATCAATCTGCTTCTAAGTACTTAGTCCTTGTTACTTCTTTCTTCGTCTTTATGAAGGCAGGGTAACAAATAGAGAATGTATTATCTATTTTGTCTTACGCGTGACAATAATTAATGACTGGATTTAAACGCTTCCTCACGCCCGTGACATTAACATAAATAGACTGATCTTCGTTTGCTCGCTCGAGCCCCTTTGAATCCTGTATTTTTAGCTGAACAGCCTCAGGTTTTGTATATTAATTTGTTGGCTGTAGATAGATCGGTGATCTCAGTACTTTGATGTTCTGCGTTATAAGGTGCCTGGTGATCGTCGGCTTATAGTCTTAGCTCTCTGTTTGACACCGTCCAATTTGTTAAGTGAGTGTTCTGTTTATTGTAATCGTTTGTTTGGTTATCATCACATAATAATGTCAGCACAATTTCTTGTACCTAACTTTATCTTCCCGTTTGATCTCATCTGTCTAGATCACTTACTTTTTTTATCAATTAACAAATGCTTAAGTTAACAACTTTCTAAGAAATGTCTAATAAGATATTAATTTGTTGTAACAGAAACACAACTCCTTAATTCGAGACAAAAGCCTTAACGTTTCTCAGAAACGTCTATATTATTTATTTGCGAATGCCATCTCGGTAAAACAAAAGCATCTTAATTTATTTATTACTTGAGATATGATCATAAAGTAAACGATTAATGGAAATGGCACTCGAAAGGAGTTTGACAAAGAAACAATACTGTTTACGAGTTATGAACAACGGGCTGTTCTCAGTGTAAGTGAGTTATAGCAATCAGCTGCTCTTTTGTTATAGATACTCTGTTGTTTATGATAATTGCGTGTTCGCTTTTTGCTCTTTGCTTCCGTGTAACTCATACGCGGTTTCTGATTGTCCAATTTAGATGATCGTCGATCAATTCATTGATTGAATACCAAATCATTATAAGAATTGTTGGTCTAGTGGTTAGTGGCCCTGTCTTTCGTACTGGAGTTCGTCGGTCGGGTTCAATTCCATCCAGGACAAATGTTAGAAGGATGTTCTGTTCTGTGTTTGATGGCAATTTATCTATATTGTGATGATTGTAGGTATAAGTATGTATATCAGTTGTCTAGTACCCATAATACAAATTTGCGTAATTTGAGACTAGATTGCGTTGTGTAAAACTTGTGGAATACTATTAATTTCAGTTTACGTGTTGTGCATCATCGTTGCTAGTAGACTTTGGTCATCTTAACCTGAAGCTTCGAAGCTTCGAACAGCAGACTATGTAAGTCAAATAGTTGGCTTTAGTCTATCTCCAACGATCCTTACGTACTTACTAGGAATCTAAACTTTACAGGACAGTAGTTGCTTGATGACTGGAATCGTTGTTCCATCAAATATATCTGATTAGATTAGTTTCTAATTTTTACATTTATTCTGAGGACAATTTTCTTTTGTAACTTTTTAAATGAGCGAGGTTGGATAAAAAAACCCTTGATACCTTTTTTATAGCCACTATAATTTCACAGAAAATATGTTCAAAAGATTCAAGATCAGACAATATTGTTATTTTTTGTTCGATCAAGAGCCAATGAATAAATCTTAATAGCTTTAACCAAGTCATTTATTTACATGAAAATGTTGATTTTATTTATTAATGTTTGTGGCTGAATAACTTCGTGATGTGTATCAGAAAAGACAACACTATACAGTCGACTGAACGTCAAATTAACTTTAGATACTATTTTGAAGTAAAGGTGATTATAATGTCAAAAAACAACATTATATTGCAACTTTATGCCTAGTATCCATACTTATAAAATAAATTATTTTCAACATGCTTTTGGCTTGGTTTCTTTATCTAGGATAAAATAAAAATCAGCCCCAAATTAATAGGGTTTTGTAATATTATAGCGGAGCTTCTTTGGTCACCATCAAGTGCCAGCATCAGATCAGCTCCATGCCTGCCATTGTTTAACATTCAGCATAATTCAATAAATTACTAATTTTAGCTCAATAGGAAGCCGGAAAAACAGTAACATTTAATCTGCAAGATTATATTACAGACAAAAGGGACAAGTTACAGTAAAATAGAAGATCATAATAAAAAAGGGACTGACAAAAAACTTCTTACGCAAATACTGCAATTAAAACAACTTAGAAAACTTAAATCAAAATAGTACGCAGACTAAACAAGCACTGAATTAGCTAATAAATTCTATTGTAACAAAACTATTAGCGTTCGAGAAATTGTCTTCTAATTTCTCGTGTCGAGACCGTCTCTTCGGATTTATTTAAATGAATTTATGTTGCACCGGTCGCCATTATTGTTCAGTCAGTAATAAGCTAAGCCATTTTATTGGTTCGCTGCCGATAATTAGTTTTAATAAGGAGTTGAGTATGAAATTAAAATACAATTTGCGGTTGATGAATTGATGCTTTTTGGTATAGAATTAGTCTTTCGATTTATAAGGACTATTTGGTGATGTTGTATGCTTTTGTTATTAAAGTATATTTTGTAACCGTTGTTTAAATTTAGAGTAAGAAGGAGTTCGAAATATCTTTAAGAATTCAGCAGTAACGCAGACACTCTATTTAAACAACAATGGTTATCTAAATTCGGCGAAACAAAAGGTCGTACATATATATCTAGTTTGAGTGTAAATTCAAGAAGGAGGTCGATTCAAAAGCATAATTAAATGATTATGATTTTCAAGGAAAGATTGAAGAAACCTCAGATTAATATAGCTGTAAATTTTATCATTTTACGTGTATCAGGGGAAGTTAACTAGGCACCAAGCCACGCAACAGAATTACGTGTAAAACACGCTGACTACATTCTCGGAATCATTAATTAAGACTAAACATCACGCCACACAGATCTGTATCTAGAAGTTAACAATAAAACCTAACAGGTCTCTCATATTTCACGACGAGATTGCTACGATTGCTGTGACCGTTATTTAGCACAGGGCTGTCATCGTTAAATAGATGATATGTAAATAGGACATCTTTGGTAATTGTTCTTGGAATTTTGTCTGCGAAAATAAGTTTGTGGACTTTTATTTAGATAAAGAATTATAATTTTTTTTTCCATATTGACGTCACATCTATCCGGATATTTAAAGAACTATAAGTTAAAACAAAATTGACTGAATATATTTATTTGATGTTTCGTCAACACAGCTATTGTGAGACGCTTGTTTTTAGGCGTATTTTAAAGGACGATCCGAAAAATTCAATGGAAGAAAAACTTGAACTTTACTCGCTTTAACCCACAGTGTACGTTAATAGTAGAAATAGGTGAACATCCCTCTCCAGGCCACCAGAAAAAGATAGAAATATTCCCTAAAACCGCTTCAAAAGAGGATGAATAACAACCCTAAACCCACTTGTGCGTTGTTAAGCCCAGACTGGTCTACGTGATTCTCGTTGATTGTGTATATAATTTGACTGGAGCTTATTCATACGTGGTTTTGAGGTAACGCCCTGGCGCCACGAGATTGTAGTTTTCGATAAACAAGTGAAGATTGTCTTAGAAAAGTCAGGTTGGAAATAATATTGATAATAGTTCAGCGATTGATAATATTGATAATTGGAGATAGATGTGGGGGAGGCCGAGCAGTGGGACACAGTGAGCTAAATAAATAATTGGTCAGCTTTGTACATGAACTTCCAAGAACATACATATATTATTGTCCAAGTGTGTCTTTATGTGCAATAAAGTATTAATAAAGAAGCTTCCAGAAAGGTCTAGCTAGATATCTTATTATCAGCGTATAATTAGTGCAACCGGTTTTATTTACATAACACTAACAAATTATGTATATCATGACGAAATTGGAAATTAGAAATCGTAATATAAAAAAAAATCAAGTAAGTATATGTTCGCAACATTTCTATCCAGTTTGTATTCATCAATACTCGGTTTAAAATTCCTTTGGAAACAGTCGACAATCACAGGTTCGTTAACGAAATTAGATTAGATCGACGATTGGCTGGATCAGGTTTTAAAATACATTCAATTTTGCGAGTTCCTAACGATATAAATAGAAGTTGATTTGATCTAGATAAGAATCAGCGTAATGCTGTATTTGACACAAATCTTAGATTTTGCTATAATCTCAAATAGTTTTGCTAGCTGTGTAAGCAGGACGCATTAACGAGCAGCATATTATGCCATCTCGCTCCCACTTACCACGTAGTACACATGCTACAACAGAGTAAATATCCATACACGTCAATGAAATTTGATTGGTCGTTGGTGATACGTATTCTGAATACCAAATGTGATAGAGAAAAGGAAGTGTATAGGAACGCCTTTAAGTATCTAACGTAAACTTAAAAGCACAATTGTAATAATAATATCACATCTGTTAGCTCTCCCATGGAGCAGGGGTGGACAGTCATTTGGTATCAACCTTTTATAAGTTCGACGAACAAGGTCTTTACGTGTATCCTACTGAAAGATTAAAAATAAAACGGATTTCTTTCCGTAAAGGTATCCTGCCACAAAAAAAAGAGATCCAAATAATATTTACTTCCATACATTTTTCTAGTATCATTCCCATTGCCATTCTCAGCTTCTTTTTTTAGCTTCAACACTATTTCACAGGCGAATAAATCGTGAGTTGTAGTAACAGTTTATAACATTTTTGCATCCAAGTTCGTCGTGATTATCTCGCGTTCTCGTGTTATTCACACATCAGAGCTCAGCTCTATGTTTTATTTGTGTTCCACAGTTGTAAAAGGCTTCACTTTAATTTTGTTGTTTTGCCTTCTACTGTATGTAATTGGAGAGAAATGTATAATTATGCTGTTGTATTTTGGTTTTTAATGGCATTAGAGCAGTTGCATGTTATGTGCAACTCGTTATAGAGTTTCATCTTGTTTTTAGTTTAATTAAATGTGTATTTTAAGTAATAATATTCTACAATATTTACATAACGCCATCTAGTTTAAAACTACTCTCCTTTATATAGAATAGACCTAGTAAGCTAAAATATAATACACCTAGACCAAAAAAAATACAATGACGTTCCCAAACATTCTACTAATCTAACTTTCACTGGTAGTCGAAATGTATTTTCTTTATGCACCCAAGTATAGAAAACAAGTCACTACACAATCCAATACCCGAATTTACTACTCCGAAATACTGGCAGCTATTATAAAACAAATTTAAAATATCATGTATTCTCGAATGCATGTAAATTAAATTAATGTCAAGCTTATCAATACGAACGCACCAATAACACTTGATGAACGGTACTTTTTCTAATTTTACGACGTCTTACATCCTCTATCGATTAATTTATCAGTTTGTTTTTGGCATGATTAACTTTAATGTTCGTTAGATATGAGAAACTGAAGTCATTAGTTTATTTAATGTTAATATAAAATGTGTACATTAATTGAATGCTGTTTGTAATAAGAAGTTAAAAAATCTTGTTCAGGTTCATACAGAATTGTATCACAGACAAATTCAATCGGGGTCCTAACATTTAAAGTTATTGTCACACACACACGCCATTCTGGAAAAAACTGCTGTTGAAGATGACCATGGCCATCCGGATGCATCAAGACCTTCTAATATTATCATAATAAGTTTCGCGAGGAGATTTTATGATTATTTAATTGGAAATGTTTACCTCTGTGTGCTTATTGAGATCGTCCGACTAGTTTCGCGTATGATTATGGACTCCAGACTTCGAAACTAGTCGGGTAATTTTTATAATAACCATAATGAGACTGATTCATTATTAAATGATGTAACGGGTAATCCCCATAAATAGCCGGCAGTATACCATTACTAAATAAATACAAATGACCTTGTAGTAGATCACACACACATTTGTTTCATGCGGGTATACCATAGTACCTACGTCACGCCTTGGTAGCGGTGCGCAGTGTGACCTTGCTTCTAGGAAATCAGGCATTCTTTTATTTGGAAAATCTTAAACTGAAAGTTTTACTGTATCACCAGTATTTTACTTATCAGAAAAGTCAAGAGCCACTTTTATAATCTTTTTAATAAATAAGACTCTATGAGTGTGATTGTAACGGCGTTCTTAGAAAGGTATCATCATCAACACATTAGTAATAAGTGTTCTCAGACTGAGAGAAGATAAACACAGGCGTGAGGTTGTTGTCCACTTGTTCTTAGCAAGTGTGACTTCACATTTACTTTAATGTATTATCAATTTGAGAACCTTTTGGAAGTTTTTGTACCGAGCAATTTTTGCGATCTTGTTTGTCATCGGCCTAAGCTTCCAGTTTAACTGAAGGCAGCTAAATACCAGTGTTTCATAGGAAGCGACTGCCTATCTGACCTCTTCAACCCAGTTACCTGGGCAACACGATACCCATTAGTAAGACTGGTTTTCAGACATAGGAACTTATAAAAAGTTAGTTATAAAAAGGAGCCAGGATCGACTACTTAACGTGCCCTCCGAGACAAGGAGAAACTCGTAGTGACATGGATGGTAACCCATGCACGGACCTTGACTACTACCTTTCTCTACAATAAAATATAAATTTGATTGTTTTGACAAATAAGCAATTATAACTAGAATAATATAAATTGTTCGCTATTTAAGCCAGCTGTGTTTCTTTCCCATATAATAATTCAAACAAGACATTTTAACATACAAAAATGATTAAATCTTTAGTAAAAAATGTAGTACATTTATCATATAAGTTACTTAACATTTACAAATTACAGAGTAAACGTATCTTTAGCAAAAATCTAGTTTAATTCTAAACATTGAGATGAATGCTAGTGATAACCTGGGTCGTATATGATACATTACTTTAATTTACTTTATTAAAACAAATTGTTTAAGTTTCATAACTATGTTGATATTTTAGCTGTTAGTATATTTGGTAAAGGAGTATAATATTATAATAAGGTTGTATTTAATTGTAGTAACGTCAAATAGTTCCAATATTTAATTTTGTTTTAACTTAAAATTCTATTAACATTGTTTTATACTTATAGGACTAAAAGTATTAAGGCAAAGATACGTTGCGTAAGCATAGCGTCCATGAGACCACAAAGAAAACGACTCTACAACGCTCTTTGACTCTCGAAATCCCTCTCTTGAAATCTCGGAATTTTAGTGTTTGAACCATAAAAGAACAAAACATTTTTTTGGTTGATACTAATCACGAATCTAACCAATAAATTACAAATATTTTTATATAATAAAGACGCATCAGATCATGTTATTTAAATGTCACCCTGATTCGATAGGATTACGATCACTTTTACAAATACAGTACAAGATAAATGTGAAGTATTTTCTATAACTTTTGCAAGAGTTAATAAGACTTATTTATAAGATTCAGTAAACGGACTACGAAATACGTGCGACTGATTATATCGGCGCGTGATCTGATCTGAAGGAGAAACGGCGATGCTCAACATTTTGTATATTTATTGCCTTAATTATCACTAATATCTTGGCTTTTAGTCAGAACCGATTGTTTATTAACGAGATAAATTCTGTGCACTTATGTGAAATGAGATTTCATAGAACAATGTGAAACTAATACCACAGATTACTAAATAGTTACTACGTACTATTACTACGGGAATGATTTTTTTTATTTTTATTTTAATATTATAAAGAGAGTGTTTTAAGTTCTTTTAGATAATACTAGCTGTTGCCCGCGACTTCGTCCACGTGGTAAGATTTTTCCCCATTTTCCATTGTATCTTCGCTCCTATTAGTCGCAGCGTGATGTTATATAACCTATAGCCTTCCTCGATAAATGGTCTATTCAACAAAAAAAGAATTTTTCAAATCGAACCAGTGGTTCCCGAGATTAGCGCGTTCAAACAAACAAACAAACAAACAATCTCTTCAGCTTTATATATTAGTATATATAGAAGTATAGATATTTGGACCATATCTATCGAAAAAAAACAAAGTACCTAACTAAAATCTTATATATCTAAAATTAAATGTCCTGTTAATAAAGTAAGGACAAAATAGGAAAAGAATTCAATAAATTTCTAGTTAATCTAGAAAATTATTTACTATCCCTCGATATTGAAGCGAAAATATGTAATAGAAATCAGGGTAACATGACTGAGAAAATGTGACTAGAACATAATCATACGTCTATTCAATAACTTTCTAATATAAATTTGATCTAGTAGCGAAAGCTTAATGAGAAAACAGAATTGAAAATGACAAAATAGATTTCATGAAAATATTTATATCGTAAACATGCTAAGTAAAATATTATTATATTGTTGTAATATGTAACAATTTTTTATTTACTGACAAAATTTGTATTACCATGTCTCAAAGTCAAATTATTTTGCTAACTTCGACCCGAGACCCCGCCGCGTCAGAAACTAGTCGAGCAATCAATACAAGTGAGTAAACCGTTGCATCATTTGTTAACATTTTAATTTGGTTTTGGAAGTGTGAAAGTGCAGCAATAATATTACTATAGGACGTGGTATTAGGCCCTGTTACGTGGCATAAAACAAAACGCTTAAAACTTAAAATTTTGCAGTAGAAAGGAGGTAAGTATGTATCTACTGATGTAATTCTCAATTCTCAAGGAGGTATACGTGCAGTCTATCTCGTCAGTAATAAACGGAGCATACTGTTCATATGAACAAGTCGTGCGAGGAAGTTACTAATTTCGAACTGAACGTAGCATATACTAGTACTAGTACTAAAGTAACTTCGCATGAACTGACTTGGTACATGCATTGAAGTCTGTAATTTACAGGTATGTAGTCACGAAAATGACATGGCAACCAAAGGACCTGAATCTATTGTTTTAGATACGATTTTATTGGATTTGGAGCTTGTAACCCACGGTAAACACTTTTATCAATACTCTTTTGCATTATTTGAAATATTGAGTATCTATTGTATAAAGGATAATAACAAAATCGCCTGAAATCAGGTCCAACGCGCTTACATTAAGCGAAGCCCAAGGGTAGATACACAAAATATACCAATTTGTTTTTCTCATAGCCTCAGGAGCGTTCCAATTATTAAATTCTTAGTCGAATATTCATTCAAATGGAACGTCCAACAAACAATAGCTACGTAAGAAATATGAATCATAAGGATTGAGATGTATACAGAAATATCAAAAGACTTTTTCTTGAACATCATTTAGATGGCCACTTCATTATTAATTAATAAAAACATTTTTATGAATTATTTATTACACAGATCCCGAATGTTTTGTTGTGTATTAATTTGTTGATCTCTTTGGAGTCATAAATATAGATTTGTGAACAAGCCTCACGATAAATTTGTGTTTGGGTAGCACGAAAATTTTTGTTAGTAATATTTTCGTTAAAATTCGTTTTATGCTATTTAATTACATAATTGTATTTAGTAGATAGTTTTTTTAAGTATTTAAAGAATGCAATAATTTTGATGGTGGTATCAAAGGAATTGCAAAATTAGGCTGCAGAATGTATCTACCTCAAAAATTTATAAAATAATGTTAATCGCATTGCGTGTAATAACTTGACAGCCAAATTCGATACAATAATGAATGCTAATCGGCTCAAATGTCGAATATAAACCAATTTACATAATGCGAGGTGAAACATTTGAATTATTTAAACAATTAAATATTCGTTTTATTAAAATCCAATTTGAATATTTAGTCCTAAAGCGAAATATGAATAAAATATCAATGCCATTTTATAAAAAAAAAACGAATTTCAATTTCACTGATAGGTTGGCCATTTGTCATATTAAAAGTAAATATGTAGACATATGATATCTGTGAAATAATTAAATAAAATCAATTTCATAGAATTGTGTAAATAAAAAGAAAAATATTTTCCGCCGGTTGCTGTTGGTGGGTCACTTTTTGTTAACAACAACTTTATGAATATTTTAACGATCATAAAATTATTAACGGTATAAAAAAAATGGCGAAACAAAAGCGCATTGAATTTCAGACTTTTTACGTTTTTGTCTATTAAAAATCTGTCAGCAATTGACTTTATCATTTCACTATGGGCTAAAGAATTTGATAGTTTTATAGCTAATACAACAAACAAAGATACATTTACGTTTCAACAATTGAAGTTATCTTTAATTCAAAACAAGTCTTATCCGCAACAAGAAGCACAAACAAACATGTTTACCACTGTTAATCTCTCTAAAGGAAACTCTATTTACCTAGCTCCTTTATAAAATTAAAACTTACTCAGCATGTACCGCTGACTAGACTAAAAACATTGTAGAGTTATTTCCACAACATTTTTTGCTGGAGATGGATGAGAAATTGCTCTACAACTCACTGTGAATGCAAATCTCACGAATTGGGTCATCCTATATTATTTTTCACATTCAACCACAAGTGAAGGACATCTTCGCAAATGATTGATCTCTTGTTGTAGGGTAGAGTGACATTTTTACGATTCAACCTTGGAATAGAAATTTACTAGTTCGAGTGCTGCTTTGTAGTTTTGTACATTGTTCAATATTGTTCGTTCTCACTGCTATTGAATGTTGTTCAGTTCCGGTCGTTGATTGATGATATTGGTTGTTTAAGAACGAAAAAAAAGATGGATGGAAAGATTTTTCGATATCCTTAGGTTGCTTGAATATGTGTTTATTTAACTTGGTTTTACTTAAGTTGAAACCGGCTATACCAACAATTACATGTGTGACGTTTGGGTTTTCCATCAAAATACATATTCACATTGATAAATAGGCATTTTGACTTGAAGAGTCCATCGACAGTATGAGGAATGGATCGTTATTTTTTGCAAACATTATGGTCTCCTATCTTCAAGACCGACAATATTTCCCATGTTTACTTGGATGGTCAGTAATTCAACATAAAAAACATACATTACCGGTAAACGTAGCCCTTTTTTATTATTTAGAGAATGCAGAAAATCTGCAAGTAAGGTAAAAAAGTAAAGACCGAACTAATAAAGCGCTCAGCGCAATTATTGGAGTTTAACCGCACGGGATCCCGCTTCCCTTGTACCAATCACGCCATTAGTTTGCTAAATTGTAAGCTATAAAATGCAAAAAACTTTGAAATCCAACTTAAAAGTTCTGTAATCATCACTGCTGTAGATTCCATGTTCTTTTTAATACGTATCGCCTAAGGCTCTACAATTTTGACCGTTTATTGATATGTGAAAGGAAAGAGACCCCAAAAATTAGGACGATGAATATGTAATTTGAATTTTTGTCTTTATTAAAGACGTTTTATAATGTGGCCTGGACATTTTGAAATTTGAATTACTGATTGCTGTTTTGGGGACTATAAGGGAAGACATGTGGACATTTGAATTTGCTGCACGCAAGACCACTTTCGATTCATTTTTTTGTGATTTGTTCGAAGTGCCCTTGTATTAAGAGGCGACTTGAAATCCAAAACTTCTAAAAATTAAAATTGGCATGCTTATGCATAAAATTTTCGTAATTGTACAAAATCAAACCGTTTCATTCATCTCTTTGCGTAGGTACAAGAGTCTTAGCAAGATATTTGGTCAAAATATCGTATGAAGTAGGAAACGTGCTGAATAAGTATTGTTTATTTTTATATTTAAGGGCTTTTTTGAGACACTTGTCTATACTTCGAAACTCATCAGTCAAGAACTGTAACTAAGCGAAGTTCTAATTTTAGTAACATTAGGCCTTGACGTGCGTCGTCGGCAGAACATCAATCATGACTCACTTGAAATAGACCGAAACTAGTTTAAGAAGAAATTTGTTTAACAAGAAAAAGGTTCCGCGATAGTTTTGTGTGTTAAGTGATTATTAGGTCTATTTTTTGCTTTTTTATAATAATAATATATTGCAAGTTTAATACGTGACAAATGACGTACAACGAAGGTTGGAGTTGCTGTCGAATGGTGCAGTTCAATATTCTTAAACTTAGTTTGTCTAGCTGTCTGTTACCGTTTCTTAAAGTTTTATCTGTTGTTAAAGAGGGAGGCAGTTCTACGCAATATATGCTTTGTCTCACTTTTACAAATGGAACACTCGTACTTTTAAAGGTTGAAGAGTAAGTAATTAGGTTTTTTTTTAAATGTTTAAATGGGTCCGCTTTTGTCTTTAATTTTAATTCAAAGTATGATTCTAATGACAAATTAATTATTAATTATTCATAAACTATATTTTAATACTTAGTGGTGATCGAGGTCATTATAAACTATTCATATAGAGTATAGCATTTTATAACATGAGTTTCTCGTGTTAATATTTGGGCATCGTTAACACGAATGTTTTGGAGTTCACTATGGTGTTTGTACCAATTACAGAACCCAAATAACGGGCCAGTCCCTCCTTACGACAGATTCACAAAATTTGATCATAATGATGACTTATGTAACGCAATCAAGTATAACTTTTGACGCGGTCGTTGGCTGGAACGTCAACAAAACAAGGTAATGACTTTTTGGTTACTACATTAAAGTAGAGTTATTTTTATGCATGTGTATTTGGCAGTTTCTTTGCCTGATGAAAGATACACGACTGAAACTAACACTACATATTGAAAACTTTGAAATTCAATTTTGACCGAACATACTTATTCCCGTATTTTAATTCTACCTGACAATGTACATACATACTCGTACAATGTGTCGCAAAAAATGGATTCTAAGAAATATGGTCATAAAATTTATTTTTCCAACGCTACTTGTGTTGATGACGATTAAAGTAATACAGCGTAACATCCAACCCGCCATTAGTGAGGTGCAGTAATCTGTGCGTACGCGCAGGTAGCTGCTGCGTCCAGTACTCGCTTGTATTTACTATAATATTTCCAGAATAAAGTAGGAACAAACATGGTGACTAAAAATAATTTTGTTTATAGAAAGAAATCGATCAATAAAAATACATGGAGAATCGAAAGAAGTAAGAAAACTTTTTTTGTGTTTCTGCACCGTTCATTTTTCCCAAATCTAGTGAAAATTTTCAATGTTAAAATATAAACCTCTTTTTATAAAAAAAAACCGCACGTGAAGTAGGTGTACCTAATCGCGCAGTCGTGTTAGTAGAAACTTGTTACAGACAAAACAGGTTCACAAATACATAAAATTGAAAATACTATTGTACTCCGAAATTATAGTCACTGGCCAGAAGCATTCGGATCAACAACCGAAAGCAATAATCATTACTCTCGTCTCATCAGCCTTGAAAGATGCTTTATTGTCTCGATTCGGCTTGTTGTCGACTTGTTACGGCAACGAAAATAAAAAATAAAAAAAGATATCATCAAACTTGTATTATAGAACCTCACGCAATAGCTGAGCGCACTCAAAAATAGAACATGATTGTCAGAATGTTATAAAATGTGTGTAGTTACTTAAATATTTGCAGTGTTGCTAAGAGAAAATGAAAAGAAGTTTTGGTGTTTTTTTGTTATAAAAACGACTCGCGCATAAAGGAATTTAATCCTTGTGTCGTGGATTGTTTTCAATCCAAGTCACATGCACAAAGACATCCAGACTCAGGACAAGCATTCGTGGATCACACAAACACTTGTTTGATACGGGGATCGAACCCGCGACACATCGCACTTTGTGGGTTTGACTTGGTGATCTCGGCAATCCGTGCAGTCGTTACATTTATAAAGAGTAAGCAGCTTTACAATTTTACATACAGGTTTAATTACAACAGAGCAATGTACTCAAAATTGTTTAGTTCAAATAGTTAAACTGCATCCTCTATAGAACGCATTCAGCAGACAGTAATGGCAAGTTCGAAGGTAATGTTAATGCATCCTGGTGTATCTCTAACGAAGTAACCAAGGGAAGTAACGATAACGCCGAGTTTATATTTCACCTCTACATTATGTGCAAGTACACTCCAACCTTTGTACACATATCTGATTACGTTACATGGATTCTTGCAAGTTCCTCGTTCCTATGCCTATAGATTTATACATCATTGGAGCATTCAGCAAATGGCAAGTTTCGTACGATATAAACTTCACCCGCAGAAAACTGTTATTCCTTTATTGTTATAGCAATCTAAATCCTTGTTTGTAGACAAAGATAATACAAGATAAAGTCCATAGAAAGTATATTTCCCTGTGAAAGCGGTCATAACTTTTTAGGGCCACCATGAAAGTTACTTTTACGATTGTTAGGAATTAATATCTGAAAAATGGTTTTGGACCCTCATATCTTACCGATAAAGTTCTGGTATCGCACAAAATTGCTGGCGATTTTTGTAAAATGGATATTCAATTTTACACTTTACCTAAATAGCCTTACCTTCAATATTATTACTTTATTATAACGCCGTTCCTTTTTATTCGGATACCTTAATACCCTTTTGGTAATTAGGTGTTTTTTGTAAGAAACCGGCCCATTGAGTGGTACTTTCGAGATAAAGGCTTGAAACCTAATTTTCTCGGGCTGCCATTAAATCACAGCCATTGTCAGTTCAGAATATAATCAGTACAGAACGCCTAGTACACTTGACCCCGTACGACCCATTTCATCTTCCCGCTTTTCGCCTTCACGGCTAAATCACATCAAGATGTGATTGTGAGTTCGTCGAAATTAAGTTATAAGAAATGCAATGACATTTCCTTCATACAAACCAGTCTGTGTAATATCTCAAAAGATATTCGGCCGCTCGGATACATGTGTACCTATATATATAATACGTCTATTTCTCTCACCCAAATAGGGGATATCCAATTGGACCTAATGTTTTTATCACATAAATATGAAAAGTGGATACCGTACGTAAGCAGTATTTTTATATTTAGGTATACGTGTTCTCAAAGCGAGTGGCGTATAAAAAAGAGATTGTTTTTACACATGTAATATATACTTTGAGGATAGGACATTTGGAACATGTTTATGAACTTTTGGATACGTGTATCAGTTATTATTACAGAAAATCATATTCTGTCTACCTGCCAGATATATTTTTAATGAGAATATTGAGGTTGTTCGAATATGTGCGATTGTTTATCTTATACTTTCGTAGGATAAATTTGTTATTCTCACTGAATTGAAGTTTTGGCATTAGAAACTCTTTAATTTAAAGCACTCAAGTAATAAGTACTCCTTAGTTGAGGAACAGTAATTAAAAAGAGAAACTAAGGGTTAAGAATAACGCTAAAACAAAATTATAGAGTAAATAAATTTTCATCAAAATTCAACAATAACAAGAAGTTCCCGAGTTTTAATCAAAAAAGTGTAAGACCGCAAAACTCACCACACTTATGAAGAGTTACGAGAACAAATTCGACTTCTCTCATATCTACGAACAAAATTGTACAACTCGGCTGAACTCGGCAGCAAAAATAACATCCGAATAAAAGTTCTTTTTGTTATTTTAAGCACCCACCACCACCGCCTAAAAAGGTCGCCTAATTTGTCGGACGGAATTCGACATTATTTCACTCCACCATTGTTTGTGTTCCGATTACCGCGAGGGTTAAATAGCGCGTTTAAATGTCGACTTTTTCGTTAAACTTCTACGTTGCTTAAGGGGAGTGAAGTCGGAAGGGTTAAGCTCGGCCTTAATCGTAAACTGCTTGCGAGCGCTCTTTTGTTTCAGATTTCGAGGGCATTTTAGATTCTGTCTGACGGTGCTTACGTAATGGAAAATTTTCTCAGGGGTCGTAAAAATAATTGTGCTGATTTGGAGTTAAGGAAGGCACTGATGTCTAATAATGTCTGTTAATGTTTCAGTACCATCTGGAATTATTCACAGCAACTTTAAATTAGTGAAAAAATCTAGGAAACGTAATAAAGCTTGCTAAAAATGTTATCTATATTAAATTCAGCTTTTAAAAACAAGACTTTTCCCTTGTTCTTGAAGAATGTCTCGAGTATCCGGTCTTAATAAGGCTAATCTTTCCTTCAGCACCTAATCTTTACTTGCTCTACTGAATAGTCAAGTTTCTTAGAGTCAGATGACGTCATGCTACGACATAGTCAACTCAACTAAGGAGGAAAATGAAACCACTGGTACTACGAAACTTGGATATATTTTTAAAGTATTAATATATCTTTGAAGCCCTTAGATGAAGTCGTGAATTAAAGAAACTTTGTAGGTTACTTACTTAATCCCGAGACTGTTTTTCTACAACCTTATAAATTAAGTCTCTGCTTTCTATTTTCTACTTTATTTCGCTAACTTAAATCCTTCCATTTTCAACAAAATCTCGACCATATTTAATTTAAAACATTAAACCAGTGTACGTTTTCCCTGTAACAATGAACTGCTATTAATTTCGACCTAAGTCTGCACTATCAGCGGTCGAGCGAGTTGCGGTATATCAAATGCGGTTGCCGTAAGGACAACAATGGAGATTATTCAGAATTACTTCTTAATGTTCTATATTCAAGATGGTTTAAAATATAAATGTTCTGAGATACTGGCAAAAGGAAAATGTGGTAAGGAAACTTGGATTTGTAATCGCCAGTTTGCAGTAGCTAGCGTGATGATCAATGCTCAAATCTTCTCTATAAGGAAAGAGGACTATGCCCAGCCGTTGAACATTTATTGGCTGGTATTATTAAAATTCAAGACAACTAAGCTCAGAACAGGCATTCATGGAACACAGAAACGCTTGTCGCATGCGGAGATTTAACACGCGACACGTAGCGCAATTTGGGTGTGGCGTGATAACCTAGCTTTAACACTAGTCAAAATTGTTATTGTTCATACTTATAAGAAAGGTTAGCTACTAGCTGTGTCAGTACTATGAGTAATATCAGAAGTATTGTGGCTATTATGAGAAGTGGTGTATTTCCTAATGCTATGTAATCTTTCTATGTAATGCATATTTTACTTTCTATTATTATATCTGATCTTCTGGCTGTACTTCGCATACAGATACTTAATTGACTACTTCATATTTCAATTAGATGACAAAAAAAAAACTGTTTCTGTTCTTGAATAACATTCTCCGTCCTGAAAAACTCCCTTGAAATTAAGTAGTACTAGAATAAAGTCAAATATAAAATAAATACTGCAACACCACTCTTGAAAGCAAATGTTTCAAAAAGATATGTATTTAGGTAATAAAATTACAACAATTTAGTACCTAAAAGATACAATTATCGCAATCCTGAATTAGCCTGTCAAAATGAACTAATTATATTAAAACATCTTCACCTACTGCCTTTCAGGCATTTGGCCTGGTAGGGAAAAAGGGCTTGGTAATTGTAAAATATCTTTTTTTGTTTTATTTCTGTATTTTTCTTTATTCAGTCTGTCAAAATATGCCTGCTAGTCATAAAATTTTGCGCAACATCTTAAATACTTCCAAACGTACAAGTCCAGATACGAATTTACAACTGAACGTAAACATTCGCTGACAAACAAAGATAATAACAATGCCTCAATAAGGTGCGAAGCTTCCTCGATTTAACAAAGTGCTATCTCGACTCAATAGCTGACTATCAACTCGATTCGAGCTTATCAACAATCGGTCCTCTTAATTGTTGCTCGGCGCATGTTGGGCCTTAATTAATGAAAATACCCACAGCCTATCTGAGCGAACATCTTTGATTTTGAATGCAATTATTGTTCTCTTGATAAAGGGACGGTGTTCAAAGCGACGGCTGCAGTAAATTTTAAAAGATTCGTGAAATGTTTATGCAGTAGCTTTTAAGTTAAATTGTCTTTTATTTCGATATAAGAAATTAAAATTACTCTAGCGGAAAATGTTAAAATGCTAACATTTAATGCATTTTTCCCTGGAAATTACAGCACTTTGCGTTTCTGTTTTATGTGCAGGTTTATAAATAATGTAATTTTTGGTAAAACAGTCACACTGGTAAATATATTTTTTCGTTTTTTTTTTATATTAAATGACCAAATAAATGTTTTTTCTTTCAACAGTTAAAGAAAAAATTAAAAAAAAACATTCGTCCAATTTTTCAACAACAAAATATCCTTTTTAACGGTGCGAAACGGCACCCTCAGAACACCTGAACAAAAATTAAATTTTAATCCGCTCATACTGCATAAACCTATTCAAATTATCTAACATGGTTGATCTTTAGTTGCTCACTGAAATGTGTGCTTGCAGCCCTTTTATTCTGCGACTGACGCGTAGGGAGAACTGAAAAGCTTAAATTTTAATTAATTTTTCACTCCACGGACTTCTTTAATAATACCAGAGGCTTAATTGCCAAAATATTTTACAATCCCTTCACGTGGAGGGGAACATTAAGACGTGTTTAATTAGCAACGTTCAATCCATTTATAAGACGTTACTTAATACGACCGGGCGTCATCCAATTGTGGTTTAATATTCGACTTGTCTGTTAATCACGGCTGCGTACTTCATAAGCCTATCACAAACATTAAAGGGCGGTACATATGTTAGGACAAAATGTTCAAAAAAATATAGTCCATGTTTATGTAGACACACTAACACGCGCCTCCACTGAATATTAAAACTCTATTAAAATTCGGTCACCTCCAAAAAAGCCTTTATATTAAAATTTCGTCTGAAAACATTTTACTTTTTTATATCACAACGTTAAATACGTTTATAACGAACACAAAGCCCTTCCAATTCATTTGCTTATCTATTTAAAAGAGCGGGTTGGTTGGGGTACGACACATTCAAAATCAATGGAGCCTAATGTCACAAAATGTCGGCTGGGCTCATCCATCCACCAAACTCGGCAAACATGTCGGGCAATGAATTGAGAAAAAAAATGTAAATATGCCTCTCACGTTGTTCGACGAAGCGAGAGTTTTGTAGAGTACCCACAATATCGTTAATACGAATACCTCCGCCATTTACCTAAAATATTGTTTACCGATGAAGATAGACAGTATTATTTTATGAGTATTCCGTGCGTTTGTAACGCTACTCTGAAATTCAGAGGGTTTTCAGTATTTGTGGAGTATTGACAGTTATTCGCAGCAATATATGAATACATTGAAGAGAGATTTATCTTTTGTCACGAGTTTTACTTTCAATGCGATTTTTAAACTTTATTATATTTCAAAATGATTTTTTCCTAAACATTATCCTTGTAATCGCAGTTAATTTATACTATCGAGCGTCAATGTTAAAATCATTAAAAACTACATCCTATATCTATTAAGTGTATGGATACCAATTTGTATTCATACTTTCAAAACATTTATTAAGTTTCCCGACGTCAAAATAAAACAAAAAACTATCAAACTATTCCCTAAAACGAACTCAGATAAGTTAGGAAAACAATATTCGTATTGTATCAAAACTAACTTCGGTATTGACAGGAAAGAACCCCATACTTTGAATTCAATTCGGAACTCGGAGGCCTTTCGTAAACAAAATATTATTCGAAATTCAAAATCTTATTCCCTTGCCAATTCCGGTACTAGTCGACAAGTGTTGACAAAATGAAGAAGTTTATATTCAGTTACATATCTCTTCGTATTTTAGTCGTCTATGGCACTTGCCAAATGCCAAATGGTGTGCTTTAATATCGGTCGAGTTGGCGGGTAAATTGGCAATGGTAGAGAGGCTACATGTGTATGGCGGAAACATAAAGAACTAGGGAGTATACACTAGTCTATAATGAGAAACATTTTCTTTCCGAACTCGCTGAACGTACACTGGAAATGTGAGTATTATTCACCATTTATTTGGTAGTAGCGGCTCTGAATAGCTTTTACTTGTTATCTAAATTATCTATTATCTCCTTATGTAAAGGTATTTCGGCCTCGAGAGGTATTGATAGCAGGGATATGTAAAGAGCTCTTTTACATAGGTATTTTATTTTATGTTTGTTTTCATGTCAATGTTTGTTTTTTGTTGGAGCTTTTGAAATGGCCCGTTGTTCTTTTTATTCAAGACGTTTCCAAGTGACTGGATAGAACATGTCATGTTCTATTCATAAAGTGTTATTGCTTAGTAATAACGTCATGTTTATGTAGGCAATGTAGTGAAATAATGTGTCTATTTTACTGATTATTATCTCGTCTGTCTGTGATATTTGTCGCCCGGTTTTTATCTTTAGATGTGCAATGTTCGGTTTGTGGTTAATCCGTAGGAATATTATTGTCTTCTTTATTTCTAGTTGAAATATAATGATGAAAAGACTTTTAGGTATACTGGAATTACTAAAATCCTTTAAAGTATTTTATGAAATCCCTATTGGAGAGATTTTGTGTTATATCTGGCTTTGTTATTTATGACTAAAGTGATAAAAATATATTCATCGATACAAACAATCAATGTTTTACGAACTGTGGTAAGCACCCGACAAGGAGCGTGCTATAAACGGTTTATTGTGCATAAAAACACAATGGCAACCATAAACAATATAAGGAACTTCATAAAAAACCTGATAAAACATTTTTAAAATGTACTAAAACAATAGAAACTTAGACGCGATAACAGTAGCCAAAATAGGTGTTAAACGGACACCGGTACGTCTTATCAGTAGAACGTCAAGCATCCCGACAGAGGACGTGTTGCTACCAGCATAACCTGACCCCCGATTACCCATTGACAAACCCACAGATCCAAAACCTTTACAAAGCCATGGGGGACGGAGGAGGTCTCGCATGAATGGCGACATCACTCACGCGTGTACGTGGGAGGTACATTTGGAAGAAATCAAGATCGTTGCACAACGGAAGCCAGGTGATGCATTGCCAATCCGCTCCCTCAATCGCCAGATCTGAGATTAGATCGCGTTCATTTTCTAGCGCAAACTGCTTTAACGTACTTGGATTTGTTTGCTCTTGTGATTCATCTTGTACGTAGCAGATACGTTTATTTTGTTTTCCGATTGGAAAAAGTGAATTAAGATTTGTTCCCTTCTATTGCCTCAGCCGTTGTTTATTCCGTCGTTTGTCAATACAATTGAATTTTATTTGTTTTCTTCGGATGGTCAAGGTGTGAACATTATTTGAAATATCTTTGTAACCGTTAGGTTTTTTATGAACAGACAAATTGAATGCAACAAGCTTTTTTTTATTGCTACATGTTTTATTGATGGAACGGTTTTTTCCATTTCTAAACTATAAGTCAAACCAAGATCTCTTTTCGTTCTCATTGATTTAAAAACTTGAGTTTATTTTAATCAAATTTCTGACTGGTTATTTCGATTGCTGAGCAGGAAGTATCTGAGATAATATCTTGATTCTCCCATATCGTTTGTTATTATCAATAGGTTTGGAAGCCAAACGGTATCCAAACCCGACACACTACCACATTCCAATTATAACTGTGGCTACTTCTGTATTTGGACTAATTGTTACGTACTTATTTTTTTTATTACGTTCAACAGCTTTGATGAAAAAAAAATCACATGAGGTTATAAATCATTTCTTTTTGGTTCTGTCTTTGAAATGAAACTTAAACCAGTCCTGACAGTGGGTTCCAAACAAATATTGTAAAAATAAAAAAATACCAAAAATATGATCGCCCAATCATAAATATAATTTTACCAATTTTTTTTAAATACATTTTATTAGTTTTTTATAGCGACAGCAAAAATACGCCATCTGTGAATATTGTCTAGCTGTCACAGTTCATGACAAGCAGTCTGGTGATAGACCGATGGACAGATAGCGGAGCGTTAGTAAAAGGGTCCCGTTTTTCTCTTTGGTTTCAAAAAAAAAAATGTTACATCAATGATAGACTCTTTTAAACTACCCGTACAATATGCAAAATCGTAGTTCAATCCATCATATTGATTCAGCATTTTGTTCTATTGAGCGGCAATATTCAGAATGCTATTCGATCCATGAGAGAACTGAAAACGCTTAGATAGTACGCCAATCGAGTCGTCAAAGCATGAATTCAATCTGATAGTGAGCTGTTTTCATGTATAAAGTTTGTAACATTTCCCGAAGCTTTTATATTCAGACGTTTTTGCTTGAATGTTATTCCTTTTGAACGTCAATTTGCATCTCCAACTATATTTTTGCAATTTGATAATTCACTTTGGTTTTGCTATTTGATTTTAAAAGACTTGTGATAGCAGTGAAAGTCGTCTATTTTGTCATTATGTTCGTTAGATTATAAAACTAATCCTCTAACCTCTTTGGATCCTGTATCCTGACAAAAAGTTTGTACACAAAAACCTTTTTATCCCTAACAGTCTTATCCGCACCTTTCGGAGTAAACTGCATTTGCCCAATGGGCCAAGCTAGTAACACCGCTGGGGCAATCATATGAATGATTAAGTTTATTTACCTGTCCGCCAACGCTGTACGCATGTATCTCATACGTAATGGACTGTATAGCCGTATGTACGAAGACACACCTTAACTACGACCTCATGGTACGAGATAGTCGACATCGTGTGACCGAGATGCCTCTATACGCATTGTATAGCGCTGTCTCATTTCCTCAATCGGCATGTTCTGCTTTTGAGATATAGGAGTGCGATCTGAGTGGGTGTTCACATTTCATCAAAGGAACAAGTATGCTTCTCAATCATTATGCTTTAATCGAAAACGTTTAACAACACGTAAACTGGCATTGATCGATTGCAATTTCTGATTCGTTATTATTTTTTGTTTGATGCTAATTGGGCTCGTGATTTATGTTTTGTTTTGTCATAACATGCTGTCTTTAGTTGTAAGGAGTGGTTATTTTACAAGCTTTGTACGTCGTAACATCAGGTATATCCATAGGATTATGAATATACTGTAAGAAGTATTTAGAGTAATAAAGTCATACTACATGTTTTTAACTATGTATTCGTTAATATACGCTTTTTCTCGCCTTGAAACCAGGAATAACAAGCCACTGATTTAAAATATCAGCAATTGTAATTATTACTCGAGCCCTTCAACTTAAGCTCCAGGTAATCAAGGGTCTTATACAAACTTCCAAAACTCAATCTCGAATCGAGTACTTTATAATCCAATCCGTATTTGACCTCCAACAACTCGAAGCCGTTATCTTACGAAGTAACAGAAGATAAATCTTTGGTTTTAAACTTGGAGCCGCGCGAATATAAATTACGAATCCTTACGTCCTTCCTAGGTGCGTTAAAATATACGGTGACTTAGCTATGCCTGAGATAAGAAAATAATGTCTCCTTACAAAGGCGTACGCAACATCTTTCTTATATACTGTATCCGAACTCATTATCTTTTAACACGCCGCAAAACTTATGCTCCTCCAACGTTGTTCCCTATCGCGCCTTTTAAACACAATTTTCTCCGTCTTTTGCTGCGTCCCGGCTTCTCATCAGATATGAGCATGGCCCAAGCTTACACACTTATTTTATTTACCGAGCTAAGACGATTATTTACGATGTAAAGCGTGTAATAGCTTGCAGTATCTTGTTTTTCTATACGAGATCCGGCTTCCACAACATGCATCATTTGAGGCAAAGAGATTCGACGATCGCAAGCGCCTACATACCGTTTCTTTTTCTTTGGAATATATTCGCAACACGGCGCAGATTAGCATAGGAAAGTAATTTAAACAAATTGCCTAAACGATTTTTGTGAGAAACGCGACGCCATTTGTTTAGATAAAGTAGGCAGGCCTATATATTTGCGTGATATAGATTTGTTTGACCAACTTTTTAGTCGCATATGCTCATGTCAGTATGTTTCCAGGAAATTTTAGAGTGCAAAAGTTTTGTCATCTAAGCAGCGTCACAAATTCCTTTGTTAAGATTACATAACTCGAAAACTTTTTGGAAATAATGCCGTAATAAATTTATCTAGTAATATGTACGGTATTCTTGTCAAACTTTTTGTTTATTTTTCTTCCTTAAAACCGACCGACGACCGCGAACGCTTTCATAATTCTTCGAAATTACTTTATATACTTTTAGCGATAACGCAGAAAAAGACCGTCGCATTAAATGCCTCGATTAACTGTTGGCCGATAACATTTTGCTGAAAAATACATAAAATTGTACATAAAGATAAGTCCTTGTGCGCTTTCCTAAATTTCACCAGTAAATTTTACTCGTATTCGCACAAAAACGATTTTCGGATAATGTCCTGCCATTAGAGGTTCGGAAAAATGATTTTTTGTTAGCATTTTGGCCTCAAAATTGCTTTTAGCTTTACAGCGAATCATATTTAAATATAATTTGAGGTATAGAAAAAATATGCGGTCAATAAACCGGCGTAAATGGTGATTGAAATTACGTGAACGTGTTACCCGCTCTACATCACAAAGATTGTTACCCATTTTAAATAGCCATAAAATTATGTAGTAGCGTCACAGCTGTTATTAATTAGGAAATTAATATTTACAACGGAACCTTTAAACGTGGCTGAGGCAAACAAACTTTGGTTACTACCAATAATATTAGCCGTAAACGGTCGAATGCGGCGCCTGACCAGACTAGCTAGGATCGTAAAAATCCCTCCTTTTTTGTTATATTGTTTGACGGGTGGCCAACATAAAATAAAGACTATTTATAACCTGGCAAAGAAAGTGTTTCGTATAACATTGGAGGTAATAAATATTAATATCGGGCCCCCAAACTTTCGTTTATAACTGCCGATTCTTCGGCAGAATAAAATACGATGTTAAGAGTTCGGTTGCTTTGAAAACTAATTTACCCAAAGGATGAGAACGAGACCGGTTCACTTTTGTTATTTTAATATCCATTATATTAGTTTAGTTTGCTTTGTTTTTGATAGCCTTCGGACTACTTACAAAACATGATAAATTTAAACGACATTGCCTTCTCTTGTAGAACAATAGCCGTTATTAAAACGAAATACATTGTGAGTGTTAAAATTAATTTTCTTTAATCTTCAACGTCTATCACAACAAAAATACCTAAACATTTTTCATTTGGCCGTCCAAAAACGTGATTAAAAATAAAACTCTTTTTACTGTTGTTTGCTTAAGTCCATTCAGAGAGGAAACGGGTCACAGAATCAAAACATTTAAAATTCAGCCATAACATATCCTTCGATTCAATTCTAAACTCACGCCATTAAAGCTACGAAACGTTAAGAAAAAAAACGTTCTATTGTGCGGCCTTCAGTTGTTTCTCTTAAATGTTTCCTGTATGCTGATTCTTTTCACTTTCGATTCACTTTTGTTTGTTTCAATAACATCATAAATATAAATTGGTTTCATAAAATGATCGTTAAATATTTGTTGTTCTTTTTTTGTAAAGGGAGCTGAGTTATTAATCAATGTATCGGGAGCCCCTTTAAGTAAGACTGTTGCCGTGGAAGCAAGCCAGCATAATATATTATGAAGAACGTCTCTGTTAAAAAATGTGTACAATTAAATAAGTGGTTTATTTCAGGTCATGATCTATAAAATCATGCACGACAAAAGACGATCAGAAACTTACATGTCTTTGAATCGTTTTCGATTACCCCGTCTTCGACAAAATCCTCACATTAAATTATTCGTAGAGAATTCACAAGTGAACTTGAAAGAGGTTTAATAAATTATCAATGTGTGTTCGAATTTCAAGATAATTAGAAATGGCATTGGTAAGTAAGCTGACAGTATGTAGATCCGAAACAGATTTGGAACGATAAGTGGTAAGTGGCTTTGTATTTGCAAAGTAAACTTGACTGAAGCTGCATTATTAAATCTGTTCTTCAATTTAATCGTGTTTTGTTTCGCGTTTATTTTCGTACAAGACGGAAATCTGAGCAAGTTGATACGTTCAGTTCATGATGAAAAATTTAATATATGCAATTACCGGGAAAAATCTTAGACGAAGAACAAATGAAAAAGGTATGCAGTATAGAGTTAGACTCAAAAAAATACCATAAAACCATTCACATAAAATAAAATTTAACGTAGTTTCTTGTCTATTCATAACATAAGTCTAACAAACACACGACCAGTAGTCCCAATTCATTCAAAACAAATTTCAAGAGGATTATTATGTTCTATGAAAATCATTTAATACATCATCATGAGCATAATTGGTCCTATAGAAAGAAGCCTTCACTTGAAGTGGTTAAAGCATTTGAACTTGTAAGTGTCAATTACTCGTGAACGGCTTTTTATAAGCGCTCAAAAACCATGATTTACAAGTGCCAATATGTGAAAATGAGTCAGCAATTTATGATAAGAGGCTCATCTTTATCAGTTCTATTGAAATTTGTCTGTTTGAAGAAGTGTACGTAGCTAGTCAATTAAAAAACCAAATTGACATTTGCATACGATAGCATAACCTAGCGATAGTCTGGCATTTTACAAGGTTCGGTACGAAAAGGAAAAAATAGGATCCCTATTAATGAGGCTCCGCTGACTGTCATTCTGTCACCAGGATGTATCTCGTAAAAAATCACATATATTATGATGTATTTCTGTTGCCAGTATAACAATAACTTCTAAGTAAAGATGGACCTTTAGAAACGTCATATTGTCACATATTTGTAATATTTACTAGAAAGAGTGAATTTAGTATCATCAATTACTCTAACTTAAAGTTTGAAAACAAACACAATGCTTTTTAAATTGCTGATGGCAAAGAGGCATTACGTCACACAGTAATAAGGTCGAATTTAACAAATCAAAACTTGTCTTAGTCTACGTACCTACCTGATCGGGAAGACAAGCATAAATGTACAATAATGTTGTTGTTATAACCTTAAAAATAACAGCAGCAAGATATTTATGACTCTAATAGATGAGGTGATAAAACATAAATCATGTTTATGAATATTACAGCCATCAAACGTAGCTGATACTGTTTCTTTAACATCAAAGTTTTCTATGAAACCTATTTATAGGGAAAAGTATCTTGGTGTAGCTACGCAAAGCATGGGTGTTCTTGTTGTTCCCATGCTTTGCGCAGCGCAAAAGGGTGAATTCGATTTTTCTTTCTTGAGTTTCGAACATAGCATAAAACTATACGGACGGACAGACAAAATAAGAAACGGTGAATTAAAAAATGTATGTGTAATTTGTTAATTTGTTGTATCAGCTTATTTAATTTTCTTATCAAGCAAGTTTTTGGCCTAAATAGTGTTCCCTTGAGACAAATTTTGAAAACTATCAATAAAGAAAAAAAAAATAAAGATATTAGTAGGATCTTACTTCAAAGAATATCGCTTAGAGATTATGGTGCCTAGAAGGAAACCCATTTATAGAACTCTAGGTACTGGGCGGGTAAAGTAAAGTGACTTAGTTATTTGATTTCCTGTATTGTCTTTTAAAAAGAGATCTTTGAAAATATCGGTATCAGTGCCTTCTTGTAAATGAAATTTGTTATTTGTCTGTATTTGTTTTGCGGTTCTATGCATGGATTGGTATAGAAGAGGTGCAGGCCCGATCCCAAAGCTGTTATTCTAAAAAACCACTGAAAAATGGAAACGAAATAATCTTGAGGAAACCTGGATTTTACACTGAACATTGCAATCTAAAATCGTCAACCCGCTAGTTTTCAACTTTGATCATCACGCTAGCTCATAGCGTGGTGATTAATGCTCAAAACCTCCTCTTTACGCGAAAGTATCTTTAAACACCAGTGGGACATATATAGGCTGGTATTATTTATATATTTGAACTCACAACCTTATTCATATAAATCCTGATCATAAACTTTTGTACTGCAGCTATCAAACTCAACGTTCTGGGAATAAAACTCAAAAGTATCCTCGGTATCTTGTGTATTGTTCTACTGATTCCTAGCTTACGATGCGGTTTTATTACGGCTACAAGAGCTAATTAAGGAACCATTTCCTCAACACCAACAGTTCGAGGCACGATTCTTAACAACAGATCTCCTTTTACGACCGAAGGTTACATTTCACGGCGTATGTAACGCCCCAATAAAATGTTTGTTATTATAGTTAATCACATTAGGGACAAGCATGGTAGCTACATGTATCTCGCATAATAAACTCGGAAAACCAGAGTTAATTAACGTTGAAATGCGACACGCTTGTTAAAAATGAGAGTCAATTTGCAACGAGTTTCTAAAGTCCCCTTAATTATCAGTTCGTGAAATAAACAAATTTGGAAATGGGTTTTAGGGATTGAAGCGCTCGTATGATGAAAGGTTTTTCCAATTAAGGGCCGACTGCTTTAGATGAGGCTTTTTGACGTTCCCTGCTAAAAGTATGAGATAAAAGAAAAGGGTTTTTACATTGTGACGATGAATCCGTAAACTGTAATTTTCACTGACGAACTGAAGTTGGCGAGCCTTTTTGTATTTAAGACAGTTTACTTATCTATATAACCTTTTGAAGGTCTCATCTTTGAAGTTCTTCTTTTATGAATATTGAAAAACCTCAGAAGGGTTATTATTATAAAGTTTCCAGAAATATTATTTTAAAGTTGTTCATTTCCATAGGAATTCGGGAACCGTAAAAGACGTATGTTTAATACGTTTCTCTGTGAGTATTTTAAGGGATTAAGTTTGCGCGCATGCAAGAGGGTAGATTAAACATAAAAGAGTAACGTAATTACAATAAATGTTTGCGCGTCTCCAACATTTCAGTCTCAAGCGCTCGGTGCGGTAGAGAAAACAATTCTCAATTTTCCCCGCCTTCCCCTTTAAACAAATCCGCACGAATTCCTAATCCTTATACGGTTGAGTCTCGGAGGATAAAGGCGTTGATGCAAACTTAATGGATACGCTCTTTGAGTAAACCTACATCGGTGCAAGCGCCTAATGTACAAACAAGCAAAACTTTACTCTTTGTTACAAAACAAAACTTGTACTGATAACGCTTCGTTCCACGATAAACTATTAACGATGGAATACGGAGCAACTATAAGGAAAATGGAAGAACAAAGAATTTTAATAAATTCATAGACAAATGATGTTCTTAAGCTAGTATTAATAATAACATCTCAATCGCAGCATACAAGTTAACAAGACAGTAAAAACATACCTACTTATTACGCAAAATTATACGCTACAAACACGTGCGAAGCAATCATTTTATATCTAAAAACATTTCACGCTATCTGCGCTCAAGTTCGTTAACCCTAACAATTATTTCCTAGGCAGATCTAGAAGTTTCTACATCTTGTGAACACGACACAATCCCCTTTGGTTTAATGTCAGTCGGGACTACGTTTAGGAGCCACTACGTTGAAACTAACAGACCTCTTCTTAATTACCATGGTATACGGGAGAAATAAAAAAGTTAAAACCGTCGTAAGCTCTTTTTGTGGGTCTCTTAAAACAAAACTTTGGTCATTTTATTTTTTATTGGATTCTACATTCAATGAATTAAAGAGCCATCCCTTTGAGTGTTTGAATCAGTGGAATAGTTCGCTTTGTCTAGCTTTTGTTATTTATGATGATAGGTGGGTGTTTACTAGACACTGTTTTACGAGTTACTTGATTTCGTACCGAGTTTAAGTGTACGAGTTCGTCACATTAAAACGACGTAAAAAAGCTATACATATATCACAAAGAGTACTAAGACTTTTTATAGAAACTAGAAAGTGTAATTTACTTTTCCAAAAATACATGTTCGGCCAAAAACTTCCTAATAAGGCCTAAATTTCTTCTGGAAGCAATAATACTGTAGTTTTTACAGCTCATATGTGGAGTGTCGAATAAAAAGGATATAAAATATTCGTTGGTTGATAGCTAAGCGGTACTAATGTCGGTACCCGTTGAGGCGTGATCTGCGGAATCGTAAATGGCCAGTACTGAGCGACCCAATTCAGTTAGACGATAGTAAAAGGCAATGCGTATATTTCTCATTATCTATTTGAAATGCTGACGTGATAGTAAATTTGTTTTCATTTATTTATTTGTTTGCTTTTTTTAGCTGTTATGATATTTTTCTGGAACTATCTTGTAGTTATATCCTAGCTGGTTATGAATGCTGTATGCGTGAGCTGTATGACTGTAATTTTATACCAAAGTGAAGTTTTTTTTTGCTATAAATTTTAAGTTTTTTGGATAAAGACATCTATAATTAGTACAGTCCTGAGGACATTATAGGAGAGTTTGTCTTCTTTATTTGTAGAAGAGTATTCGATATTGTTTGTAATTCTGATATGTTTAATTTCATTTAATTTTCAACGCTTTCCATTTAACATTAAATTGTTCTTCGAATTTCAGTAGTTAAGTAAGAGAGATCTTCTGACCTCCGCCATTCGACTTGGTGGAGATACCGGTTAAATTAGAGGAATATTTATTGGACAGCTGTGGGCGATAGCTTAGTGTTTAGACAGACACGATGGGTGCTCGATATAGTTACCTATTATATATAGGTTTATATCAGGTAGAGACGGCAACAAAAGTGGTTGAAGACAAGAGATATCCAAAAATCCTTGCTAAAAATTTGTGGTCTATAAAAAGTTTTTACTAAGACTTTTTCGGATCTTTTTCCAATTCTTTAGGTTACTAGTTGTTGTATTTTATTTTGTTCTAGTAATGGTTCATCAACGTGTGTATGTTGACTGTACATTTAAGGATCGGAAACACTTTTAAAGATTGAGGAGCACTTTCGATTGTTCTAGTAGTCTGTCGTAAGTCACTGCTAAGTATCATTCTAACTTCATCTGCTAAGTGTCATCACTTTAATGTACTATAGGTACAGCTTTTTTCGAGACAAATATTCAAGAGTTTAGTGTACTGGTTATATGTTATTACGGATAAATAATTTTCACTATCTCTTAAAATCACCGGTAATATTAATGATTTACTATTGTTTCGTCAAAAATCATAAATTTACTAATTACTAACTGAAGTTAGTTACTACTGGCTTAGTTTATTCCGAGTTTATTAGGTGCACTTAAAGCGTACTTGTATTATAAATCAATAATAAATAACTTCTTCGAAAACTTAAAGCTCGGAACGCAATTTGTTCGTAACAGATGAGCTGCCATCTAAATCAAGCGTAATAGCAGCCTCTAATTTATTCATTGATTTATTTAAAATGTTCCTTAATAATTATTTTTGAACATCGACACTATTATTTTAACTATTGTTTAAGTTGCCCGTTGAAATATAGAAGCGGTACCGCGTTGATTTATGTGTATGTAGGCGTCATATACAAATGTATGAGAATATTCATCGTATACATGATAATTAAATTTGACCTCGGGCGTTAGAAAATACAACTTTTGCTTCATATTTATGACCACATGGAACTTTACTTGACACGTCGGTAGGCCAGGTGCCAACGTGTTTCCAGCTTTAGCAGTAAATATTTTTAACGCTGCATAATAATGTTGGGATGATCATTCAGTTATCTGGGCGCTAACAGCCTTGACACCAGCGATATCGCTATTGTGAAAAGGGACGCCGCTAAGCAAAGAGCTATGCCCTATCTTTCTTCCTCGTCTGCAGCAGTTCTGTCTCAAAAGCTTATGTTACAGGCCCTAGTAAGAAACCCCTGAGAGAAAGTTTGGTTCTTTATGTAAACTAGTAGTTTTTTCCCGAGGCTTCGTTAGTTCAGAAGTGTTTGGTAATGGTGATTTGATAATTTCATATTTTTATGTTCAGATTCTTTGACCTGGTTTCTGAATGTCCTACGCATCGCTACGGCAAATCCATAACTATTATGACTTAGCAACTTGGCAACAACTTGATTGAACGGGAAAGTCTATTTAGACTACTTCTAATTGCGACAGTTCAGATCTTTTTAAAACCAATTGACTTTCGGCAGTCTTTATATCCATTCATACCTACAGGATTTTTCGTAGGATGTTACCCGCTTATGTTTTGTTTTTTATTTGAATAAATACACACAATAACTACTGATTTAACTACAAAAAGAAAACAAGTCATACGCGTATTTCACCGATATCAAATAGGGATTCTCGTTTCGTTTTATCGCCGGTGACAATCTCAGGTATTAGGTAGAGGAACTCGTTTGTTTTTTATGTAACAAACAGTATCTTATTTCTGTGTCGGCTTATGCGACCTTAGAGGCGGATCCCCTGATATCATCCAATAAACTCGACCCGCATACTGTACTTGAATCTGGATGTAAACTTTAGAATAAAATACTTTTCCGTATCGTACCATATAAAGGAGAATCAAAATACAGACTTGTAAAAGTTTCATTGATTGGTAGAGGACTGGCTTCCATTTAGAGTACAAGAAAGAGCTAGCATTGATCTGCATGCTCACTTTTTTGCTGGTTGGCGAATTAAGAAACCATTTTGATAGATATAGATACGATAGTATCCCGTTCTCGTGGGTACAAGAAAAGGGTGAAGTACTCCGGTGGTTACCGGAGCAAGCCAGTAAGAGGACTAAGAGGTATACCTCACCTTATCAGCTTAAGGTCGAAGGAAGTTTATGAGGACTTCCCGGATTAAAACTAAAAACTATAGGTATATATTATTTGATAAAGCATAAGAGCATTTTCATTACTTAAGGTGACAATCTTCGAAGTTAGCAAATCCTAACTGCAAGACACACAGACTTTAGTTTGAACATGAAACTTGAACAGTCGCTGTTGACTTGTGACAAATAGTAACTAGCGATGTGGGTTTCAAGAATAGAAAAGCGATAGTAGTATTTCATTTAACTGGCTTCCTGGTCTAGTGGCTAGTAGCTTTGACTGCGATACCAGAGGCCGTGGGTTCGATTCCAATTCAAAACAAATTTTTTGATGATCATTTCTTCTTCCTTTATAATTTATCTGTGACTAGCTGTTGCCCGCGACTTTGTCTGCGTGATTTTCAAGATGTGAAAGACTATGAAGTTTAATAATAACGATCATCGCAAAAATGTAATGCAATATTGAAAATGAAACACTTCTTTTTTACATTTTAAGCTTGATTTTTTATTTCTAAAGTATAAGGAATCTTGAGCGGCCCAAAGACTATCAAATGTTTGAATCAAACAGATTTCATCGTTTACGATACTATCCTGGTGTCAAATATTTCACAGCTGTTTTAATGACTTTTTCTTATTTAATCCCAAAAAGAGGGGTTTAAAACTTTGACATATCTGCCTGCCTGTTTGTCTGTACATCATAGCTTCCGAACGAATTGAACTATTTTAATTTAAACGTCAATTATGTGCGAGTGTTCGTTTAGACATGTTTGACAAATCAAACCGTTGAAAAATTATAACTCAGTCTTAGCAATTCTGCTAAAAATGTTTTACTTTCGAGGGTTTTCCATTTTCTAATTGGGTAGGTTATGATTTTCGAGCACGTCTGTTTTTGGGCCGGCCTACACCAGAAATTGCTAGACGGATTATGACAGTGATTATGAGGTATCATAAAATTATTATTGTACTGTAACCAAAGAGGTAAACCAGAACCATATTACTGAGGCCCCGGTGTCCGTTCGTCTATCTGTCACCTGGCTGTTCCTCAGGAACAGTGATAGCCAGACAGTTGTTATTTTCACACACGATGTTTTCTGACGATATAAAGAAGATGTCCAATTATTTTTGTGGACGGAGCTGGTGAAGTGATAGTCGGGCTCGGTAGCTGTGGATTTTACATAGTGTCATAAGATATAAGATTTTGCAAAATTGCGCTCAAATAAACGGTTTCCTGAAACACGTTATGTTTGATTGTCCTCTTAATATTAAAACTGATCTTCCTCACAACATTTGGAATATTTCCAAAAAAAAAGTTGGTAAACGTGTTATCTTGGACCCCTGGTGTTTTGATCATGATTTGCCTATAAATTGGCAATAAATAAATCGCGTGATTATAAAAAAAATATCAGACACCCCTTTTTTTAAATTGACAATGACAAAAATCTAAAGTATAGGATATGTGTAATTTGTGATGTTACGACAAAGCAAAATATGAACATAAAATTAACTTCATGCGCATGAGTTCTATTTACTGTACCAATTTACAAAGAAAAATTACGTATTTTATTCGTTAACCTACTTGACGATCATTGAAGTAAAATACCGTCATCCCTACTGCATAAATGGAACTTAAATAAAGACTACATGAGGTGGGTTATGAGGTAATGCTGTCGATACTGACAGCCAAAATGAATTTTCCAGACATTGTATGACGGATGTAAGTGCTGATAGCTCTACACGCTATTATCAGCCTTATTGGGGAAATTTCCAAAAATATGTTCCTAATCCTCGTCAGCTTAGCTTTGGGATCTCAGAAACTCATTCAGTCTCGTTCCTTCCCCTGTTTTTACAAGGCTGCGAAAGAAGAAAATTTTAAATAAGTAGAGATTACAATAAATTTCTCAGTTTCTCTAATGGCGGATGTAGACCGATCAAATCGTTAAAATATTGAAAAATCCCAGGTATCAACAGACATTGTTCTATCAATAGACACATAACGTCAAAAACTGTCTAGCGTACGCTCTTATTCATTGATAGCTTTGTTCTTATAGATCTTTCACATTGCATACCTACGAGTATTATGCAGTTTTTATTTTTGGCCTATGTAATGTTGCAAATTTAAGAAAACATTATTTCATTGTTTGAAAGGCTTTTTTTGTTTGAAAGTTTATATTTTTGTTGCTAGTTGTTACAGATGAACCAAGTTAATAATTAACTGTCGTTCAGTAATTTATTGTTATGCATAATTATAGATGAGATCAATGCGAACTACATGCAACTTTGGGTTGAGTGTCACTACGAATGTTTTGATCTTGGAATAGCATCGCCAACATTACCGAGCTAAAAACATAGGTATATACACCTATCGTAAATAAATACAAAATCATATTCCACATTTGAACTTGAGTAATTTTTAAATAATTTAAGTTCCTTTCTTTCAAGAATGTACCGATTACGGTAACAATTGCATAACAAAAAACGTATTAGTTTATGTTTTTTTTATTTTACTTGTGAGATAGTCGCGGTAGGCCTATATCAGACTTGAAAGAGAATAAAATGACTAATTTTGTGAAAATAATTTATTTTCGAAAAATCCTATTATTGCTCTGCCAAAAGTCTTAAGGTAAATACCGTAATGTTTTTTGTGTAAATTGATGACCGTGCTGCCTACTACTCAATGGGGTGAAAATACACTTCATAATTTTATTACACGATGTTACGGGTGACTCCTAAAATTTAAAACTTTACTGCTCATACCCCCTGCATAGTAGCGTTATGGTCTTTGTATATTTGTTGTATCATGTGTACAATAAGGTTCATGCAAAATTTGAACGAAATATATTCAGTAGTTTATGAAATAATTTGATATTTGTTTATAGATATAAAAGGCTCCTGCTCACCCCCTGTAACGAAAAGCGAGATAATAAGTAAAAAGTATGTTGACCGGACCTCTTGTTGATATTCTCTGAAAATTTGAATCAAATCTATCCAGTACTTTCCGAGATCTTTCCGGACATACATACAGACAAACAGACAAACAGACAAACAGACAAAAATTCTAAAAATCATATTTTCGGTATCGGAATCGTTCGTAGACCACCCTGCAATTATTCTTTTTTAAAAATATTCAATGTACAGTTTTCACTTTTCTACAATTTTATTATATGTATATAGATAATTAAGTATTTATTTAAAAAAGAATAATTATTTTTATAAGTACTAACTCATAATACAAACTCTGATTAGTTTAAGACTAGATGGCGCTGCGTGAAATTGATGAAGTATGCCTATCAATTTCTAGACTTTACATAAGAAATACTTCTTAATTACAAATTCCAATTGAATTTTCCTTTCAATATTTGTGTTTATGGAAGTAGATTATGAAAGGTAATCAGGGATCTTATTTCTTACTAAAGAAAACGTAGTTAATTAATTTCAGGGTCTTGTATGCTAAGGTAAATGTTGACTAATTCGAACAGATTATAGGTTTTGATTTCTTCAGAGAGTTGTCAATAAAAAGAAAAAAGCAAAAATATATTCCACTTCATTTAACTGCAATGAAGTACAGGATTTGGAAACTATTCTAGACGGACTCTATAAAAAGCACCTCGCTAAACAAAATATACAAAGTAATTCTTCGACTGATAGTGATAATCATAATTAACCATACCAATTAAAGGATTTTCTAATCACTTTACTGTAACCATATTTATTAGTAATGTATTTAAATGTACTACAATACCGTTTTAACACGAGGGATTATTAAGCGCAAAGATTGCCATGAATCTTCTATTTTTAGCGAAGTGAGTACACTTTAAGTCGTCTCATAGATCTCTTAAAGCCAATTGCAGCTATAACTGCTTTTATGGGGTTGAATTATTGCCACGGTGCAGTATTTCAAGTCATTGGGCCGACAATTTGTCGGACGGCAGAATTTTTAAGTAGTCTCCCTGTTTTATACTTTTTTTTTGTCTTGAAGGCAATTTTTAGTTAGGACCATGAAGGTATCATATATTATAAGAAAGATCATTATCATAGAAAGATCATTATCATATTATGATTAAAATATGTTATTGTAACGATCAAAATAGTTATTTAATTAATAAAAAGTATAATCGATATTTTTAAGTTTTGTCTGCCTTGAAGAAAATTTTTCATTAATCTAACCTTTTCAGGCATTCTTGTATCATTATCATATTAATAATGATAAAAATATGGTATCATAAATATAAAAATAGTTCTTTTATTAATAAAAAATAGGTTCGATACAATCGTTCGCACGGTTGACAAAACATCGTTAACAACTTATCTGTTATGAGTAAATTAAATTAAAATTTAATTTAATATCATCAGATCGTTTGAGACAAATTTAGAAAAACTCACATTAGTTGGACCACACCCGAAGTTTTACGCGATAACTTTGTCACATAAATTATAACGAAATGTTTTGACTTAATACTGATGATTGTGAAGTTTATTGATGTAAACTGACACATTAATACTTAAAAAATCCATATAGGAATATAACCAAAGAGTTTTTGTGTATTTCATTGATGTGGCCCCGGAAACGGAGCTATTAGTAAGCAGCAGTAAATTTAACAAATTAGTAGTGTATGACAAACTAAAATTAATGAATGGCCGAGTCATTTTTTAGGCAGTCTCTATGCTCTAATGATGAAGCAGATGTCAGCGATGAGTGAATATGTGACACGTATTTTTATTATTTTCATTTGTTTAAGAAGATTTTAGGGCATTGAACTTTAGCAAGTTTTGTGATAAATTAAGTCTGAATCAGCAGTATTTATGAATATTTTTAATAAAATAAATAGAAACGATATCAAAATAAAATAATTGAAACAGAATTTAATATCACGATACACTCAGCACACAAACGGTATATTGGAGTTTATTCGGCAATAACTGAAAGTTAATACCAGCCGAAAGAAAAACAACGGAACAGCGGGCAGGTTGTTCGAAAAAAAATATCTACGGAACTGTATTTCCAAATCAAATAGCAATGTTACAAAACTTTTGTGATCAAAACAAGTTGGCGATGCAAATAACTGGCGCAGAAACGCTATGGAAGCCATTAAACTGTATCCGTACCGATACACTTGGGGCCTGCAAACTTTGATTAAATTTTCATAACACAGAGCTTAAGCAGTGCCGACTCATTGTAAAATATAGCGCCATCCTCAATATTTAATGAACGGGACCCGTGTTAACATGTGTTACGTAGCGATCGTGCTTTACAAATGTAAATTCGTTATGCAACTGAATATTTTATGTTAAGTCTAACGAGTGTTGTGATTTGAAGCCGGTTCGCGCGAAACAAATGATTTCAGTGTTAAATGTACCGTTTTGTGGCATAAATAATAATTATAGTAGTTTATTGGAATAATGGGAGCGTGCTATAATTAATTATTTATCCACTGTATTACAAAACTGCTCTAGTAGATATGGGTTAATTATAATGTATAAACTTTCGCTTCATGTTTGACTTCTGAAGAGTGACGGCAAAAATTAAATGTCACAATCGGAATATGATAGCGCTTTCTTGCGATTTCAGTATTTATTTGATGGCAATAAAACAAGAAACTGTGCCAATTGAGACATCAAATCTCTATTAACAACTGACAATAAAACTACTTGAAATATAAGAAAATTAAAAACAAGAAGTTACGATAGGCAAACACATTAAGGCGAACATAAACTAAAAGAAATGTTATGATTACTCCAACGCAGCTGAACTGCGACTTTTGCGCGACTTAACAAAATGTCTCGTTTTCCCTGAGGACGAAAACCGGCTATAACTCATCCAACTATCGCCGTCAAGCCGCCGAGAAAGCTATATATCAAGTTTGATAGTCAATTATTGGCACTCGGTTCTAGTAACCGCCGTCTCTGGTTTATCTAAACCATATACCCTCGCTTGGGATAGGCCTCCAGTAATATGCTATTCATAAGCCGACTACTACGCAAATAAAGGTCGGAGCATACACTTGGGGCGTTTTGATTCATACTCTAATTTGATAATACTCGTATGGTGTAAATTTAATACGGTTTCAGTTGCCCGCGTCGAGTCAAATGGTGTTTAGGTTTTAGAAATGTAATTACGTAATTTGTGAGTGAAATTTGATTATAATTTGTATAGACACGTCTATTTGGGTATTTTGATGGTGATAAAATAAGTTTACCTCGAAATAAAGGACCTTACACTACTGTGCAGTGTACGATAGTTACTTAGCTAAACGACAACATTAAAAACAGTATTTAGGTATTACATTACACTAACAAAGAATAATGCGCAAACTTTTATACGACATTCCACTAGCACTTTTATTAGCGTTAATATAACAGCGTTCACGGGATTTCACTATAGGAAGGATCGTAAAGTATCATTCAAATTTAATGTTGGGAACCTCCAAATGAACCCAACATAATGACGCACTCTCTGCGGAGCTATTTACTGCTCTTCGAAATTTCTCATGGCCGACACTCTATTCAAATTCTTCACCAAGTTCCAGATTGAATTAACGACACTAAAAAGTGCACAGAATCAAGACATTCTCAGTGAAATTAACAGTACCAGAGATCTATTGTATTACCGAACGCGCCCTAAACATTCTTCGAAACGATACAAATTTAGAACACGACACCCGACCGTTTACAATCCGAGCCAAAGTTTTAACATTTTGACAACAAATTCTACTCGAGAGTATGTTGTAAGCCGGTTGTAAATGCACAAATAGATCTTCCAAAATAGATTTGTTAACGAATAAATACGAAAACGAACTACCAAATATTTTTACGGGTGCAACAGTGCATGTGATTAAGGGATGGTATATTATCTGACGCTTTTTGTCCTCAATTGTCCTCGTTCTGTGGTCTGTGGTTGACATTTCATCAACAACCAATAATAGATCTTATTACGTAGTCATTATGATATACGTTTGTGATGGTACGTCGGAAATTATCAATGTATTGAGTTACGCAAACCCACCGTTGAACGAAAGCTGATCTTTGACGGTGACATCTCTAGTGCGTAAAGGATTATCGAATGACATCGTAAATTTTTTCCATACTTGTGTGTTTAGAATATGTTCAAAAGGATCCGTTGCTTTTACTAGGATGCTATTAAATTGCGCATGCGTCTTTTGTCATACCATATGGCATTTTCCAGCAGATGGCTCTATTGTTAGGCCTACATGTTTAAGTAAGCTAATATCCTTAAGTATTTAGAAATTCAAAGTTATTTCAAATGACATTGGTCGTACTTCAAAGGAATGTGCTCGTATTGAATTTGTTGATGGGATCTTCTTAGACTCATAATATCCACTTCTATTTTTTCATTTAAATTTTTAGGATGTATTATAAGTAATATTGTACATAACAATGAAAAACAAAAAGAGGTGATTTATTTAGACTAAAGCCGACTTTAGCTTAAAAGAAAACTTGATAGCACTAGATCCAGCTTTTTTAATACCTCACATTAAGGTATCGGCTTAGATGTGAGATTACTGTACAGCTTAGTATCATAGATTTTAAATCTATAGTCCTCTGACGTGATTTAAAGAACTAATTTGTGAACTTATTAATGAAAAAACAAAACAGTTATAAATGCATAGAAAAGACCGCCAAACAATTCTTTCCATCGATAGTACAAGCTCAACAATCTGATTCCTTGGCATTTAACGGAAAATAATTTATCGTCACACATCAATCTTCCACACAGATAGGTATATCTTTGTCCTTTTCTAATGTTCCATTTCAATTGTGTTTTGTCTTCCTCTATTTCACGGTCGTGTTCCATAAACCAGTTGAAATCTTTTCTTAGAACTGTTTTTAAATTGTTTCTTTGGCGATTGATTTAGTATTACTTATTTATTGGTTTGTAAGTACTTGGATCTGGTATAATTTTATATTGTTTGTGTAAGATTATGTAGGGCAACGCTATTTAAAGTTATATGACTGTGGTATGGCTCGTGTTATTGTTTCTTAGAATTTATGTCAATGTCATTGGTTTCTAAATGTTATTATTTGTATCTTTTGTATCCCGTGTCTTTAAAAAAGAAAAGCTACCACGTTTTAAAATTAATATTGATATTTTGCTTGTTGTACTTATAAAAAAAATACTGTTTAAGGATTTATTCATTAACTCATTTACTGTTTGATATTTTTTGGTTAACAAATACTTATAATATATTAAACTGTTGCAAAACCGTTTTCTTATTAGAAATGAACCTTTAATCAGAAGTAGGACATTTAAAGGCGTTAAGTAAAAAAATACTTCTATTTCTAACCCAAATCCGCTTCTAAACTGAATCCTCAAGTTACGACATACAACAAAGATAATATCAAAATCATTTAAAACAAAAAGGGTACTAAGCTCTCTAGAACCTAAAATTACATTACCAACAAAATCTAACACAAATTTATTTAACGAACTGTTTACATGGTCCGCATTTACGCGGTAACACAACCATCCCTTAATACATATAATGTTCGGTCGTATTTATGTCTAATAGTACCACAAACAGATTAAACCTTCGTCCCTCTTAACTTTAGTAAATACTGCTGTGGTTCCGTAATTTCCATTTCAACATACAAACGTATGGAAGTTGAATTTTCAGCGCAGATAATACTGAGTATCCCCTTTTAACGATAAAGTAAGTTAATTACAAAACTAATTCCATTACGGTGGCTGTCCGGTACTGGACCCAAAGTATTAGATTAAATTATTATTATACAAACGTTTATTGTTTAGTTTAAATTTTGCGGACGTGTATTGATGCCCTTCCGTTTGGGTTGGACATTTCCCGACACGTTTATTTAACGAGGTCATTATTGAATTTGTGTCTAGTTTTGGGTTAATTTTCAATTCTGTTGCTTTTGATTTACGTATATATTAATTATATCTATTAATAAAGTAATAAAAATGACAATTAATCGTATTTAATCAAGTTCGACTTTTGTATCTTTAGCTATTGCCAAACTTGGTTCGTATCAAGATTATTCTGTTATTGATTTGATACTTAAAATTCAATTTCTACATCATTAAATTCTTTAATGTGTTTTCGAAGTCATAAAACTACCAAAACAGTTAAAAGTTAGGAGTCAAACGAATACCAACATTCTCGGCCGTCCAAACGTTAGTCCATATAAACTTGTCATAAAGACTTCTACCTATCATAAATTTGCTCGGCACATTGGTCACAGTAGCAAACAAGTTTTCCCATTACTTTGACACTGAGTAGAGACACCAGGTTTTGTTGACGCACGGAGACATATATTGTGTCGAAATGGGAATTTCATTTATGTCTACAACTGAAATTACTTATTCTTTTTGGTGTTTAAGAAAAATTATATATGTGAATATAATTGTGTTTTTGTTTAGGCAGATGATTCTTTTTTAAGCTACTAAACCGTGTTAGTCTATAACGAGCCAACAAAAAGCACAAAATTCAAAGAATTTTAAGTGCACGAACTAACTAAACTCCCTAACACTACGTGCGTGACATATCTCTACAAACACCACTTTATATCCATGCTTTAACAAAACAGCTGTCTATCCCGGCTTAACCTCAAAATAGTTCGATCAAAGTTAAAGTCGAGTTGTCTAGACGAGAATTTTGGACACTCAAAATACAATCTCGAGAAATTCAAAACCCGTGGCATTACTAGAGCGAAACTGACCCATCTACGTTCCCTTGATAAGGGTGCCAACGAAAAATAACTGATGTTGATTTCGATTTGATTCGTCCGCAAACAGATAATAGGAGTTTCATTACTTGACGGCTAGATGTCGTTACTGGTGGAAGGGGAAATATAAGCTGGCGTTGTGGGGTGGAAAATATGAGAATTTATCGCCGCGTGTATGTTCATAATGGGAAGAGAATGGTCTGACGAGTCAAAGGGCGAATTGCTACTTAAAGTGTATGATGATGGCGTCGGTAATATGAAGAATTACAGAGACGTGAAGTGGTTTGGTCGCCTTTGTGTGTATCTAAGTGCCTATAAGCAACTTTGAGCAAAGCTTCGGTTTTTCTAGTAGTACCATAAAAGTAACTCAGGATAAGATTATGATACAGTGAAAGAATGCGATATGCGAAATAAATATGCTATTAACTAGAAAATGAGAGGTAGGTAGATGTATTTACTTGAAATTAGTAGTTAAAGATTGAGAATATTTGTGTTCATGCCGATTTTACAATAGAGCTTAATTGTACAGTTGATTGACAAGGGCAGCCAAGAATCGGATTTAATTTTAACCAAAAGCCACCTTTGTCATTACGAATTTATTCTATATTTAGATAGGACTAGTCAACAAGCTGGATTATTCCATGACTGCTTAAAATACATTTTGAATTTAGAAATTCACCGCTAAACAACATTTATAGCATTCGATTGTTTCTTTGTAATTAATTGAAGTCCTAATTTATGATTGTAGACTTAATTCATGTTTCGTTATTGTTTCTCAAATAAATATTACGCCATTCTTGTCTGCGGTTAATACCGCAATAAATACGATAATATTAATGCCCACTATTAGTCACATGTAACTTTATTGCCCATACACATATTTTTCTTTTTCTCCATTACTTATTAGGTCCGGTAAATTCGACATGCCTAACTTTTTATTCGCTTTTTGTTCAACTTGAGACTCAAATTGAATTAGTTAAGGTAGGAAGTTCTAAAATAATTCCTATCTACTTTTAAGGCGAGTTTTTTCGTTGTTCCTTTCCTTTAGCTGATTTTTTCCTTGCAAACAAGACATTTCTTTATTGAATAACTTTGTGGGGCTAAAAGGTGTAATTTATGTACAATAGCTTTTTCTCTGGAGAAAGCAGAAGACATACTGGTGTGTTCATTTTTATTGAGAGAGAGATGTTCAACGTTATATGGAATCGTTTCTAAATATATCGTAATATGAAAACATATTGTGGCTATTGTGTAATTTGTTTTCTCATTCTTTGATTGAATCGTGAAATAAAGAGCGAGTGCGCCATTCTATGAAATGTAATTTGTAATATTATATTACAAATTATGTCATACATTTTACGTGAAATCTGAGATGTAGAGTTCGTATTGCTTTATACGCTTACATATGAAGTTAAATTGAGTGAATTGCGTTGTGTTAATTCTCCTAGTTGGGGAAGTACTCGCAGCTATTCGCGAATGTACTGAACTTTGGCTGCCAAGTACATAATGCAGAGCGCAGAACTCGGGGTACCATTTACCCGTACTAAACTTTGCGAGAGTGACTTTCCATTTTCAATATGTTTGCATATTGGCTGAGTTAGTGTTCGAACCTACTTCCATTTTAACATGCCGATGAGTACTTTACAGTTTGCAAGTGTGTGCAACTGTGTTAGAACTTCGCCGGCACTTTCAGGGTCTTGACAATTTGTTTAAGTACTAGGTACGTGAAATTTGTACTCGATATTAACCAACCAATAAACTGAATTCTCAACACAAAGGTAACACAATAAATAAAACAAAAGCAAATAAAATTTTAAAAATGTGTATTTCTCGTTTTCTTTTCTCATTATAATAAAAGTTTTGCGTATTATTTACAATCGTATATACAAAATCATAATATTTACATACTCTTTATTGACAATGTTTGTTTAACGAAACTATAGTAATAAATGCATCTGTACATAGCGATAAGTTTAAAACTTTGGCATTATATAATATTTAAGCGATCCGAATAATATTTATAGTCACTGAAATATTCTTTAACAAATATCAATAATTATGTATTTACATCGGACTTTCCGTAATCTATAAATTACTATCGCAGAAATCAGGAAATTAATCCGTAACAACTTAAAATAAAACTAGCGGCCTAATCTATACAAATAAATGCAGTTCGTGTCAGGCGTCGAAAATCTTATGCTATACAATAAATATTGTGGAAAACCTAAAATTAATTATCACCATTTGATTGGACTAATACGCTTAAGCGTTGCAAGTAATGTCAGTGTCTGTTTACCTGCGTTGGAGCATACGCTACGCCCAGAGCTGCGCCTGCGGCGGCATGCGGTGGGGGTGCACGTCGCGCGAGTGCACGCTGGCCGGCAAGCCGAGCGCGTCGCCCAGCAGGGGGGGGAGCTTGCCCGGCGGCGGCGGCGGGGGCGGCGCCGGCGCCCGCCCGGCCCCCACCGGGGACACCGAAGCGTAAATATTCACTGTCGACCGGTGATACTGACACTTCCGCAAATCCGGCATCGCGAACCTCAACTTTTGCCAAAACTGTCTATCGCCCCACTCTATACACGTGTTAGCTTTCAAACACAACCTGAGCTCCGGATCGATGTCCCTGTTCGGGAGCTCGCCTAGCAATATTATTATCAGTCTTCTTCGTCTCTCTTTCAGTACTTCGTGAAGTGCCGTTTTAAATTCAAAACGACACCATTCGTTGTTGATGAAATTTTTTGATAGGACTATTATCGTCCTCTTGGATGACTCTACGGCCTCTATTATTGTATCGGCTACGTACGCCGAAGCGTTAAAGTCTCGGTAATGTAGGCAAAGCCGGAAACTTGGGTCGGTCGATTCTAGGCCGGGCGCTAGCATTTGAGCGACGAATGCCTCATCTTTCACGCTGTAACTTATGTAGGCGTCAAAGAGGCGATCTTTGTCGGCTTCATCGTCGAAAGCTGTACTTTTGTAGCACATTCTGAATCCGCAATGGTAGTATATCCAGACCCGAAGCTCTCGCCGCCAATAAAATATCCCACATATTAACGCGGAGCTCGTAATAAATACGCAGAGTGATATTAACAGTAGGGGCAGATAATCATTGATTACTTGGTTTTCTATAATAGATGAGCTTCCACCCACATGACTCGTGCAAATCGTAGAATTAAAATCAGCCATAAGGGGTCCCACTGCGTTTGTTACATTGTCAAATACACACGTGATTTTATGCGCGTCTTCCACTTTTCCTAGGTTATTTTTAAACCAATTGCGAAATTTATGCATGTACTGACAATCGCACGACCAAAGGTTCCGCGAGAGACTTATCTCTACCAAATAAGGGTTCATCGTGAACTGCCACACCGCGAAGCCGTAAATGTTGTTTCCTTCTAAGCGCAACACTTCTAAATGCCTCAACTCCATGAAGGTTCGATTATCGATATAATGTATTTTATTGTCTTGCAGATGCAATTCGCGTAAATTCTCCAGAGGCGACAATTCGAAACCTAGCAACTCTTTGATATTGTTCTTTTCTAAATGCAATATTGTTAAGCGTTTTAGTCCACTAAACGTATTATTATACAGTGCGTCAATGTTAGAGTTATTAGCGTACAATATTTTCAAATTTTTACGTCCAATAAAAGCGTGACTCGTTAAACCACCAAAATTGTTACCGTCTAAATATAGTTCAGTAGCGTCCATAGGTATACTGCTAGGTATTTCCGAATACCCAGCAGCAGAACAGTCCACAATATTTGCTGACCACGGTTGGTCATGATAACACGTACAGTTCGATGGGCACGTCATTTCACAATCACAAGCGTCAAAATCACAACAATGGCACAGCGTAAAACAGTGAGTTTTATATGTACACAAAAACTGAGAAGATTCTGCTTCGATAAGCGGAATGTAAGTCCTTTCACGATTATACAATAATTTACAATATATACTTTCTAAGTCCATAACACGAGGATGTTGTCTCAGATGGTCCAGTTTGTTGATGCGTTGTAGCCACTCCATAGTACAGTCGCATTGAAACGGGTTTCCGCCGATATAAAATTCGGGTAGCGGCCGTCCCGGATCGACCGGAGTTAGACGAAGCGCATTGAGATCCATACTAGTTATCTGATTTGCATACAAATCGACTCTCGTTAAATTGGTTTTTCCAACAAAAGTTTGAGCTTCAACTTGTGTAATTTGATTATCATTCAGGAACAGCAACTCTACACTGCTGGGAATTGAGAAAGCCGATATTTTTGTCATTTTGTTAAAGCTTGCGTCTAGTGTTTGTAAACGTAGTTCCTTATCCAGACGATAGTTGTTCCCCAGTTCTTTAATGTTATTGCTGTGAAGATCTAACCACTGGAGCCCAGATGGTATAACAGTGTAGTCAAACCACTCTATTTGGTTATCTGATACATTTAGCCACAGTAGTGATGGGATATTTACGAATAGGCCTTGAATTTCAGTAAGCTGGTTAGCGTCTAACCTTATAGCTTGAAGGGTTGTTAGTGTTTCAAAAGCGTTCATGTCGATGTGTTTCAATTTATTACGAGCGAGGTTTAAAATCTGTAGCGATGGCAAATCGGAGAATACATCTTTGCTTATGTTTTCTATTTTATTTCCGATAAGACGAAGGCCATATACGTTATGCAAACCAACGAAGCCGGGTTCTTCCAATGACGTTATCTGATTCTCTCCCAGATCAAGAGTCCTTAGTAATCGCATATTTCTTAGCGCTATGGGCACTTTCTTTAAACGATTTCCATTTAAATTCAAATCCTGTAGAGAGGATGTATTTCTGAATGCTTCTGGATGGAGTTCTTCGAGGTGGTTATTGTCTATAGATAGTAGAGACAATACATAGAGCCCATTTAAGGCATAAGCATCTATGTGAGATATCTTGTTGTAAGATAAGATTAACGTATGCAGATTATTCATAGGAGCAAATGTATCAGCAGCAATGCTCTCCAACATATTGTGCTGCACATTAAGAATTTGTAAAGTGTATAAATCTTTAAAAATCTTGGGATCGAGTTTCGTCAATCTGTTGTTGGATAAGTTCAACAGTACCATTCTTATTAGACCGGTGAAAGTATTCTCATTAATCCAAGTGCTTGTTAAATGATTATTAGATAAATCCAACGCCAACAGCTGATCGAGGTTAGCGAAAAGGCTAGGTGAAAGCACACTTATAGAATTGTTTTGTAAGTATATTTCTTTGATGACTGGTCTACTATCTTTGAACAGATCTTGAGGAAGAGCAACGATTTTGTTGTTCGAGAGATCAATGATCTGCAGCTGTTTTAATCCAGATAATGCTTTGTCAGCAACCATCGATATTTCGTTATCGTGAATGTGAAGTTCTTTTAGTCTACGAAGTGCCATAAATCCATTTTCTGGCATCAACACAAAATGATTGCTGGAAGCGTCTAAGACTTCAATATCTAATGAGCAGGTTGCGTGTGATATAGACGGTGCAGAGGGTTGCGGTCCATCTTGTTCACTAATCAGAGCTTGGTGCATTGCTCGCTCTCTGAATCCCAAATCACTCACATCTTGTAAACGATTCGACGACACATTCAAATACACTAAATTCGTTAACGGGCAAAACAAGTTTTCGGGAAACGACCAGATGTTATTGAAACTGAGGTCCAACTTTTCCAACTGTCGAACAGCCGTAAAGCTTTCTGATGCTATCTCTAAACTCATAGCGGCCCACTCCGTGTTTTTCGTTCGTATCGTTAAATTTCGGAGGTCTCTTAAGCCAGAGAGTACACCAGGCGGCCATCTTCCAATTTTACAGTTATCTAAAACAAGTTCACGTAGTTTCACTAGATGCGCAAAACTCCGATCATCTAGAGAGCTTTTGTACATCATTTCTTCATTGCACTCTATTCTTAAGGACGTAGTGTGTTCTGAAGGGATGACACTGAAGTTAGTTGTGTCGAATTCACTGTTGATGGTTCGTAGTTTACACGTGAGAGAAACTTCGTGGGCATCGTTAGGGCCCCTCAACCACCACTGGCAATCATCTGGAGCTTCATATTTCAGTGGTAATGAGCTCTGGTCAGCAACATTTAGGCCGATGACAAACCAAAACAATATTTGGCAAAGTCGGTTTCTTAAGGAAATTTGCGGTAGAGCCATCATTAGGAAAATCAAATATCAAGGAAGAAAGAAAACAAGACACGACAAGCTCAGTGTCATGTTTTTTCCGTCGGCGTTCGCGTATTGCGTCCCCTTGCCGGATGTGTAGTATCCATCAATTTATGAACACTATTTGGGCTTCAATTTAACAAATAGTCCTTGTCGTGGTAATGCTCATGATGGTTCGATTTCAATTCACAATCCTGTGATTAAGTGTCCTTGGTAACGTAAACAAATTTCGCACAAACTGTCCACAACAATTTTACAAAACGTCCAAATTTCACTGTGGTTATGTTTATAATATTTTCGTAATACAATTTAACTGGTTGTATTTAACAAAGTTCGTAACTGAATATTGTATCGCGTTGGTGATAAGCGTGTTTTCACCGTAACGTAAGTCCGATTAGAGCGTCGTGTGGCGCGACCGTGCCCAGACGCTGCTACGAGTCGACTGAATGTTAGTAGAGGCATTGCAGTCGAGTCGAGTATACGCTGGGTGAGGGGTGCGGAGCGGGGCGAGATGAGCCGAGCGGTGGCGAATGTTCACGACGACTTATTACAATAAATTATTTTTTTCGGAGCTTTAAGCGATCAACTGTACGTCTCCCAAACCACAAACTTTGAATGAAACCGGGCATCAGCTGCTTCGGGAACTTGAACTCGATTTTATATTTATCATACCTACCGTGATTTGTTATTGATTCTCGGCTTTGTAAATACGATTCTCGTTTGTTTTGCGTTATGTGTATTGCTTAAATAAACTTAAAGGGAACTTTAGCTAGCCATAACACGCAGTTCATAAAATGCAGAGTCATTTTATGCTAATATTTTTTGCTCAAAATTCCGGTCACTGTGAGAAAATTTGGTGCGTCAACAGCCGAAACCCTCTAAGTTATCGAATATTTTGCATGCCTTAACACGATCGATTTAAAACCCTATCAAGATTTCTCAGAAATTATACGACACAAGGAAGCCTAGTTTTAGGATGTGGTTATGTAGGTACAGTGTGCTATTGGCTCATAAGTTTTTGTTTATATTCAAGATTTACTTGAGCGGAAGCCATAAGTTAGTAGACGAACTATGCTTTGTACAATAACATCTTTGGATAGTTTCGTCGTGTCTATAAAAAACCCAATCGTCGCTTTAATACATAATGTATTACTATATAGAGTTTAATAGGATTTCAAACACATACATAACCTTTTTTAATTCCATTATTCAACTATTCTTAAAGAAATCGAAATGAACTTACCGCAGTATGAATAGAATCAAAAAATTCAACAAAAGGCATCTTTAAAACGTTTTCAAAGTACACGTAATCGGGATTAAAATCAACCCTTTTATATAATGCTAAAATTAAAAAGCAATGGCATAAAGGTATTAAAAGCTTAAGGTAACAAAATTCTTTAACAAAGAGGTTTTCTGTTAACGCTTGGCAGACCACACTGGCTGTCAGACGACGGAAGATATCATTTTAATCCTTTTAGTTAAGTTGACTATGAAAAGACGGATGCCTTGCCGGCATCCGTGTTTTTCTTTTGTCACTTAGTTGACTCTTAATGGTTGACGTGAGATAAATTAATAGTTTGTTATTAATTTTGATAGGAGTTGGGCGGGCTTTTTCTTTATTTCATTTAACTTTTGATATTGTTTCGTTTAAGGTGTCATTTTTGATACTTGTTCGCTTATTCGATTTTGGAATTCTGCTTTGATAAAATTCTCGTTTGTTTTGAATTCATTTATTGCTTTTTTTCTTTGAAAAGTGACGAACCACGAACTTTAACCAAAATAACTTAACCACTTCGTAGAGTAACAATACTATTTAAACCTTACACAGAGTTAAGTTACGTACATATTTCATGACTGACTTGGTTAATTTGAAATTATGTACGTAATAAAATTACTACATGTTTTACAAGATTATCCTAGAGTCTGCATACGTGGCTGGAAATAGACCACCCCTTATAAAGTCCTAAGGGATAATAACATCTGATAACATCACGCAGTAAGAGTTATTCTGAGCTTGAATACCGTCCCCTAACACTAAAATGACGTCAGGGCAACAGCTCAAATTGAAGTTGTTGGGTGATTCTCTATTGTATGACTACTGATGTTTTAAAACTTTTAGTTGCTTTTGTAGAGGAACTGCCTTAGATACACATTTTTAATACAGATATGATAATTAAGCTAGGGTTATTCTAGGATTCTATTATACTTTTTGACTGGTCTGTTGGTTGTCTTGCTTCGATTCTCACCCAGGAAAAATGTTTGTGTGATGAGCACAATCATTTCTTCTGAGCCTGGCTGTAATTTATCTGGATTGTATATGTATTTACGAATCAAATCAAAGTATTATTATTTTTTCACGAATATATAATTGTGTTTATAAGTAGCCTAAACTTATAATACAAGTTTAACTATGTTTGAGACTAGATGGCGCTGTGTGGAAGTTGTGAAATACCTATTTTCCTTTTTTTTCCGATTTTAGCCATCGCTTACGCACTTTGTCTCATAATGCAAGTTTTTGTAATTGATTAATTTTTATTCCTCATAAGTTAATAGCTGTTTTTTTTTTGTTGCTTTTAATGGATTTAAACTAATACTCTTTTTTACTGTACTGCAAAATGAATGCGTTTGAACCTAAACAATAAACATCATTAACTTTACATCCTTTTTACAGACATTAGTTCCATTCATAATATAACACATAGTAATTACGTTGGATACTACACAAACTGTCATAACAAAATAATTTACGATAACATTTAAAACAATACCTCCATGAGCACTTTACGAGCGTTAAGTAAATTCATAAAACCATGTCGTCTGTGTCTGCATGTTCGTTGTCACAACACCAATATCATTCATCAAGATCTGAGACAAAAGCTTACGGACTGGCTCGATGACGTAATTAAGGCCGTATTCACTTCTAAAAAAACATGATGTTAACGTTTCGTTATTTCAAAAAACATCTATCAAGGAGACGCCGAAGCGTGTTAAAGTTATTACTCCGAAGTGTTTCACATCACAATCTGTCAGCTGAAGGAATGAATAATGATCAATCGTTTTCGCTTATTTTCGCCGTAGGGGTATCTCTTTACCCACGCTTAGGTATTTATGTTTTTTGATGAATGCGAACGTCGGTGCTGCGATGAAAATTGTTTGTGCCGATCAATTTTATGATCGGCCGAACGGTCGAGAGAATCTATTTTTCTTATAAATAGGCAACTGATTTTTATTTACCTGTATCGTGTTCCTTCGAAACTGTTTTCGTGAAGCTATTTGTTATTTGTTTGTAATGGTCATCTTTATTTCTCTTGTTGACAGATGGATATTGAAACGTATTACACTGTTTCGGTCGTTGCTTTAATGTAACGATGTTTTGGTGGTGTCTTTAACTGGTCTGGCCAGTGTTTTAAAAAGATAGCGGTCATATTCAATTTATTATCGCCTCTGTGCCGCAAAAGAAACATTTTACTCATAATTTAAAGCAAATATATAAAAATATATAAATATAAATAGCGAGGATGTGTGATGTGTATTGAAAGTAATTTGTTTTAAAATTCAGAAGCTGTAATATAAATATGATCGGAATTTGCCTAATTATTTTGTATTTACTCTTGAGTTAAGGTGTGTAAGAAACCTAAGAGTCTCAAAAGTCAGATAACAACCTTTCAGAACAAAATCAAACATATACAATAATTTCCTAAGTCATATTAAAACTTCAAAGACGAATTAAAATTACATATAATATCTAATTTGAATAAACATTCGAATTACTTATAACCGAAAATAATTATATTTAAAGTCTGATAATATTGTAAACATAAATTTTGTTATGAGAAGTCCTTGTAAAGGATAAGATTGGATGAGTTACTGAGGTTGTATTTAAGATACGCAAGTGTACAAGAAATAATCTTGTGACTTTTGTACTGAACTTTTGTTTATGAGTGTACCTTAGTATAAATGTAACTGTTAAGGTAGAAAGTAAAATTTTGGTCTTTCGTATGCACGTATTTGTTTTTCATCAGATTTACTATATTTCGCCTGTTTCACTTCAAGCTGCAATATTTTAAATTACAGCTTTCAACGATGTGCACGAAAAATAATAGAGTACTTTTGATTTAAAGTTATCTGTCCATGTTATAAGGTTCAAAATCCAACAACTCTTAAAACAACGCTAAATACATCTTGTTAGCATTTCTTCCACATCGTCACAGACACACTTGGCCTAAAATATCAGCGATCCTTATCCGTTATCGAAAACAAAACCAAATCTCAAGAGCCTTGTTAGAGTCCTCGAAACATTTCAAGAGCATGTTTCGTCACTTCCCAAAAAAAGTAAAGTAAATAAAAATCTCCAGGAACTGTTTATTTACCGTGAATACGTACAGACGTAAAACAAAATGTGTAAAATATTCACCCCGTGTGTTTTGCACCCAGATAGCGGTACAAATACGATAACGCGCGTATCCTTGTTAGCATAGAAATTGCGTTTGAGTTACGTGCTTGTATATTTATGAGTATATACGCTATTATATTTAATGTAATTTCGTCTTAGAAAAAAAAGCGGCCCTCAAAATTGATGTGAATATAATCATGTCGAAATAATATTCATAAAACACGTCTCATCCTATTTGCAGAGAGTATTAACATTATTACTTCGTAAGTACGTAACTTGCCAATTCGGGCCATGTCCAATGCTAAACAAACCTTCGATAACCGTTAAAATAAACGGTTCTGGCAGATTGTTAGCACATTTGGCGATTACAGAATGCTAACCTATCTGCAGATAAATGACATTTATGGGCGATACACTAAACGCCAGATTGCAGTGACACTGTTCCCACATTCCGATAACGCACAACATCCTTTCATTTCACGGAGCTTAAGGCAGTTAGGAAACCATTTTTTAAAGGAGAACGGCCAAAAAATTTAATCCCGATTTGAATCGGGTCGAAGGTTTCTCGACGGTAGCTAATGTCTCTCATAAATCCAAATATAACACACACGAAGAATAACACACAAAGTATTAAAAAGTGACAAAGTAAACTTCCTGTAGGAAGTGTGGTAGGTGCAAAATATTTCCTTCTTAACATTTTTTTATTTGACCTCAATGTTGACAGTCACGGCTACCAACAATACTACATCGGCTATAATACACAATGACCCAACCCCGAGAAGGGTAAACACGGCTATTGAATAAGAAATACCTTATTTCATAAAACTGGCACCGTACGAAATCAAAATATATGAGACTTGACGGAACGCGTGAATCGCTATATTAATATCCTTGAAATCTAATCAAAGCAATTAACAACGCTTCTTTCTTTCCGCGAGCGATAATCTCTCCTTTTCTGTCTTGAAGAATATTGTATCGTTCATCCTTTTCTTGTGAATAGTTTTTAGACTTTATAAGGCAGATATGTGACAGGGGATGGGTCGCAATAATTCACGAGCCGAGATCTAAAACGCACCCACGCTCAGGTAGCAAACATTATCACTACAGGCGTTGTTCATAACTAAAAAATGCCCTTTTTGGAACAAACCCGGCGTGGAATCGAAGGTTGCAAATGTTCGAAAAGACTATTTTTTTTTTCATAATTTTTTCATTATGATTTATTTTTTTTCTAGTTTTATTCGTTATTCCAAATGTCTCCCCATTTTTTTACATTGTAATCAGTTGTTGGGTTTAGTAAAAAAAACAACTATTTTGGAAGTACTTTGCGCCGAGTAAAGTACGTCTAAACTATTTTGATTTTCAAAAAAAAAAATGATAAGTATAAAATATAGAATACATATACTAGTCTTAAGAATAAACCTCATCATAATTTTGCCGTCTTCATGTTTTTCCGTAGTCTGAATTCTCCCAATAGTCCCGACACAACTATGAGACGGATAAAAAATAAACTTCTAACTGCGAATAAAAAATGACTAGCAAAAATATTAATCTCAAAAAAGATAAAGAGCTCTGTTCGTCCGATCTTTTCGCCGATATGGAATCTTTTGTGCCAATTATGAGGCAGTTTTTGATCATTTTTCGTTTCTTTTTTTTAATGTCAACACTGGGTGGAAATTTGTGGACAACTCTTGTTACAGTGGCTTTTGTGCTTTTATAAGTTGGCTCTACTTTTATCGTACCTTTTTTGCTGCTTAAACAAAAGCTAGTGTTTTAAAATAATTTAATCCTTGTTAAGTCAACTATTATTAATTTTAAAATCTGTTTAAAAATAAGGATTATATTATTTTTGTTCCGTAGAAACTGTACGTTCTATATAAAATGTAAAATAATTACGAAACAACGAGATTACGTCGCCAAAAATAAGACTAAGCTTTTGTCACAGTTACTTGACGTCTGATCCCAAAGAAATGAGAAAATATTTGGATTAGGCCCACGCTATACTGAGGGCTATGGTAGCTAAGAAAATTACTGATTAACTTTATATTATTTTACAATTGTTACGATACTAACAAACAGTATTACTTATCTACTTCTTCCGTAAAAAAACCGGTCAAGTTCGAGTCTGAATGTTTTACTAGGCAAAAGGTAGGTTTTTGTTTTTTATCTTCTAATGTATAAAATTCCCGTGTCACGATATTAGTTACCATACTCCTCCGAAACGGTTCGACCGATTTTTATGAAATTTTGTATACATATTGAGAATAGAGAATAGAACAACATCTATTTTTCATACTCCTAAGAGATAAGGGTTGCTCACACTAAAAAAAATATTTCAGTTTTTGGACGAAATCGTTTGTTTTTATTTTTTTTTATAATGTGGCATTAAAAATACATACAACAAGAAAAAAAATATTCGGCAAAACAACGTTTGCTGGGTCAGCTAGTAATTTTATATAAATAGCAACAGAAACTCATCATGATGACAGTTTATTGCGAGTCACGTGACTTAGATTTGTCAGTTCTTTACAAGTCAATAAACACTTAATTTATGGTTGAACATAGTCTGCAGTATCTGAAGACAGCTTTATAATCTGTTCTTTAGCTAAGCTTTTCATGTGATCTCATCCTAAATCTGTCTCAAAATCCAATGTTGAATAATTTTGAGACCTACTTTAGCGACTTATTGAACTCAGAGATACACTTAAATGGACCAATGAGCCGTAAATATTGGTACAAGCATTGAAATATGAATTTTATAAACAATTTTATAAGTTGCAAGAGTCAAACTTATTATTTGACCTTTGAACTTTTTGAAGGTTTACGCAAAATCTATTCACTAGTTTTTGAGAAAAGTATTTTTATAAGCCTATCTGTATTTTTTTTAAGAAATAACTATTTGGATTCTAGTTGTATTTTATTGTATGTATTAATCTTAGAAGTATCTACTATTTCATGGTCTGATTTTTATAACTTGTAATTAAGTCTTATTATTTACATAAAAAATAATTGTTTTTTTTTTACATTAAATCCAGTTATACACTGTTGAAAACTTTGTACAGGCTATTTTAAACTACGCAATTTATTCAAGCCAATTTCTTTTGTATAACTTGTGCTTTTGCCTAACTGTTAGATAATTTAACAGAAACCAAGTCTTAGCATTTAATAGTACCTAGTAAAAACGCTTTAGTATATCATAACATTTTCTTATTTAGCATTTCAGGCGTAGTTATGTACAGAGAATAAATATTCAGCTTTATGTAAATCTTTAAGGCGCTGACATTTAGAAAATTTGTGTCGACACGTGCTTTGAATAATTTAAAAGTACTTCGCTTTTAGAATGTAACAGATGTTCATATTTCTACGACAGTGTTATTTGGAGAACTAGATATGCTAATATTATGGACAATAGTAAAGAAAATGAACTGTTTTGTGGTGTATCATGCAAATGCAGTTGGAATGCGTCAAATCTTGGACTTTATTTCGGGTTCTTATGTGGGGTTTCGTACCGAAGGAGTAAAACGGTATCTTATAACTGTTGCTCCACTGTTCGTCTTTTGTCTGTTTGTTGGTAAGCCCGTCACCGGACTGTATCTCATGAACCCTAATAGCAAGCTAGCCATTTTTCGGAAATTATGTACTTCCGCTGTTGCTAATACAACAAATTTAAAAAAATAATTATCTTGGTTAATTACTTTCAAAAATTAATTATATAAATTAGAATATTATATAATTTACTAGATTCTTAATGGAAGAGGCCAATGCTAGCCTGTTACATGCATCGAAAGATAAGAAGAATACTGAGATTGACACACCATTTTCTGTTTTATAACTCCTAAATACACATTAACTCAAAAAATATCTAAATTAATATATTATTTAATCCAATTACATAAAACATTGACTGAGGAGAGCTCACACCTGTTCTATATTTCTATACATATTTATAAAAGAATCAGGTTCGAAACAAACATTATGCAAGCAAGTCATTGATATGGTTACAGGCAATAAAATATATGGAAACAAGCGTTGGTTGACATAATGTGATCATCATTTATATGCAAATTATCTTTTATGGTTTTTTCAAGATAGGAAAAGTTGTAAACCTCGAATAAACTAGTACTTTATAGCATATATGTAATGTATGGAGTTTCAATATATTTTATGAAAGTTATTTTAGGCTAATTTTTTTGTTGATCATAAACTATGAAACTCAAGCAGAGTAGTGTTGGCCAATAAAATTGATCAGAATAAAACAATGGGTGAAAATATTTCTTATATTTTTATAATGTATCTCTCTCTAATATAAGCATAGAATTTTACGACCAGTTTGAGAAAAAAGGGTTGAAGAGGAATCAAAACCATTCTTAAAAAAATACGAATTAAAGAAGTATTTTCTATTTACAGATATTTTTTAGTACACTGATTTTTACTGTGCTTCCAAAATCAAATATTCTCCACACTAAAACCTAAAATATATTTGCGAAAAGAATCAAGCAAGTACGCTTTGTGAAAAGAAAAGTTACATAACATTTTTATTGAATTTAAGACAAAGGCATTTTTCAATTGCACGTCCCTTGCTTTTGTCTATCTTGCGTGCGACGGAGGCCATGGAATTTCATTTAGTACGACCCTAACCTCATGTGGCTACGGAACTCTACTCTGAGAATAAACGCTTGATTTAATTTTACTTTCCACTGCGGCAGTTCGACTATCAGCCCTCGCATTTATTATAACTGTAGAACCAATGAAATGCAAAGTTTAACCGAAATGAGTTTTCGATTTGATAGTTTTTATCATGGGGTCTACCACGGCTTCGTAGAAAAAATCTGTCGTCCTAGTGAAAGCAAGATGCCGCGTGCCGTTTATCGCCGTTTAGTATGCCGTCTTGCTTCCTCAACTGATACAGTGCTACATTCAGAGTTAGTGGTAGCCTCCCTTGTATAAGTTGCGCCGTGCAGGCAAATTATACCGCGCTCAGCGGGACACAGGACTTAACGCGGCAAAGGAATATCTCTCACTAATGTAACGATTTATAGTCTGTCAAATAATGTACGCGGTATTCTTTTTTGTCTGTGAGAGTGCAGGTGCATTCCATATTCAAAACAATCTAGTTTAGAGGAATCGATTTAGTTTTAATTGATTTTATGTTTAATACTCTTTACAGGTTAAATTAATTTTGTTCGGTTTTGTTCATAATTGGTTATTAAGTAGTTTATAAAGGTATGGAGATATTTAGAAATTTTATTGACTAGTTGCGTCGTATTTTTAATTTCTGTAACGTTCTTATATTTTGATGAGACTTCTTTCAACTATTTTAAACCAAAATCTTAACGGAATAAGACCATAATTAAAATTAGAGTTCTTATAAATTTTATAAAAAAAAAGATTTAGAAATCTTCAGTGCAGTCCCAAAGTCGTTCAAAATAAGAAATATATTATTTATAATGTCAATATAGAGGTGACTAACATTAAAATAACGTCGATCCATAAAAAAGTTTATATATTTTTTAATTAATAGAAAACCTTAAAGGTTTTAAGTGGCGATCTTATGTGTTATTATAACTTAAAAACATGTAAGTAACCAATTACACAATCGTATCTCTATCTTTATTGTAGATTTTTATTTCTTTTGATTATATTATCAAAACACGTCGAAAAATGTTTAATTAATAGCCAAAAGCTACAAGCATTTCGAACATCAAAATCAAATAAAATTGAAATTTGATAAAACTTTTATAATATATTATACAATATTTTATAATATATAATAAAATTTTCTAATATAGATTAAAAGCATAGATTTCGTCGACCGTTACAGGAAAATTATTTAACTTAGTAGGTATTTGTGTAACAATAAACTCGTTAAAGTAACAAAAGGTAACAGGTAAGGTTCTGAACCAATCTCCAGACGTGAGATAATCAAAGTTAAGATAGAAGACAATAGCCTACAAAGATTGAATTAGCCATACAGCCTTACAAAGGACATTTCAATAGGCAAGGAGCTTAAATAAATAAGATTTTTATGTAACAATGTAATGAATTCAAGCGCAACATTGCCGAAGAGATTATCCTGTTAGTTAAAGATTACCATCGGCGTCGGCAATTCATTTGGAAATGAAAACAAAGGAGTGACGCGTTTTTGGAATCCTGGGACTTTTAAAATTTTAATAACTATACGTCATAGTATAGGTATTTGATGGATAACTGTTTTCTATTGTAAATTGTTTTGACTTTTGTGTTTTGATGTTACATATAAATATTAAACTATGTTATTTTAAGGGATTGAAAATATTTTTAATGAAATAGATAAGAACAAATTTTATTGTGTATTTTCAATTAGTTTCTATTTAAATATTTTGATTAAAAGTTATCATTAATTAAACAAATTGTAATCTAAATTTAATCTACAAAGCTAATATTAGAAACTACCAATAATGAGTTTTCTATCTTAGTTATGTCACCAACATGTAATTCAAATTTCAATACGTATATCACAAATTCACAAACTTACTAAACATGTAAAAACTTTTGGCTTATTGGTTATTAAGTTTGAGGCCCGCTTCAGTATTAGCGCGTAATTAAAAAACTTCAAGCATTAACCAAATAATAGTACCAATATCTTTGTTCTTCGTTTGAATAGTTAATTGAATGTTGTAAAGTCTTAAATTGAATTTTAGTAAACAACTAACAGTCACCCGTGGCTCCGACTACGTTTATGTCTAATATTTACGAGATATTTAAGTCGAATTATGAGTTTCATATGTTTTCAGTCTAAGAACTACCTCTATGCCAATGCCATAATTTATTTAAATTTTTTTGCTTTGAAGAGTCAGAAACTACCAATAATTCAGTAAAACTATAATCGGTATTATGTTTCATGTATAATCAATGAAATGTTTTAAAAAATATCGAGTAATCGATTTAAAACCAAGTTGTGTGTTGAATGATGTATTTACGTTTTATGTCACGATTATTCTATAAATTAAAACAAAGCATTATTCCTCATGTGTTAAGCATACCAATTATAGTAGCTACAGGAAGTCACACAAACAATCAAGTTCCGTCAATATGAAACGTGGATTTTAATAATAACGGTAACACTAATTAACCACGCCTTTTGTTTGTGACAACCATATTAGGTTCAAACGACAAAGTATATAAACAATAATTTTTGTACAGTCTAATGCATTAAAATATGGCAATTGTTAAGGATATGGAATATTACGAGCGCTGATTATATCAATAATTTCTAAAAAAGTATTTTAACAAAAAAAATATATTTGATCAACGAAAAATAGTAAAAAAAAGAAGTCATTCAGATAAACCGTCTCGTAAATTTGGATCTAACCTCAACTACGATTCTTTTCTGATAATGACTCTCAAGATAATAATATTGTTCATTTTAAGCTCTACCAATATATGTATATTTAACAAAAAATAGTAAGAAATTAAAGAACTCGGCTATATGTACTACAATCATCAAACTATTTAAACAAGAATAAAGATACATTAGCAATAACGATAAAACTCGAAACTTCACGTAAATTGAAGTGGCTGACCGTATCCGTCGGCAAGAACATAACTTATAAACGAGGGTACAACCGGCCAACTTAATCAAAATAACATATTAACGTACGACTTAATAGCTGTTATGTTCCATACTAAATATAGCGAGCAGTTTGCATAATCGTACCCTCAGCATTTAACAGGTCTTCTAATGGTTACAAGTTGAAGATCAGTTGTGAAAGTCGGGCGAAACGGTCGGTATGAACCATCCTTGCATGTACGTATAGACCCGGCAACCGCATACACCGCGTCTACTAGAATATATTTGCTAAACTGTACCGTCTAGCAGTCCGTAATTGCAGAAGTCTGTTAGTTAGTGAATGAATTTATTATGTTTGATAACCGTGTGCCCGCAAACTGGAATAGTAATGATGTGTGGATTTCGGGAGATAATACTCGGGAACATTAATTATTTTAATTCTCTTTTCGTGTTAGAGTTTGATAAAGGGTTTCTTGTCACTTAGACGTTCATAATTTCAAGCTTCATTTTCAAATTATTTTATCTTTATTCAATTAAATATTTAAATAAGTCAATTATAAGAACAATGCTATTAAATGCTAATTCTTTTTTTTACATTGCGTCTAACTTTGGCGCCATCAATGTCATTAGATCAGCACGCTTTTGTTGATTTCTTTTAATACTTTTTACTTCGAACTAGCGGTATAAGTTAAACAGACAGGGACATTGGTGATGGAATGTTTCGAAAGAATCTGAATACAAATAGTGAGTAGATGTCAGTACAATGGCTAACAGTTCGATTCGATTTGGCCCTTTTGTGGAGTCGCGACGGAATCGTAGTCAGAGTCGTGTTCGCCAGTCATCGTCTTGTCAGTTACTTTTTTAATCGAAGACGAATGCATAACATGTGATCATTCGCCCAAATTTTTTTTAGCGTGGTCTGCATCTGACCTGGACTTTCCCATATCAAAACACAATAAACTTCTGAAGAAACCTAGTAACTTCCGTAGAAGTTGTTTTCAAGTCGAGTTATAAGGAATTATTCTGTATAGAAAGGGATTTTTTCTGAAAAATTATGAAAGTATCATCGTAGATCATTCAAATACTGGTTCAATCCGAAACCGTAACAAAACGCGCACAATGCGTTTGAGGTAACCTATAGGTAACGGTGTAGGTATTCTATCAAGAGATGATAACAAAGAAAATGCTATTTTGCAAAAGAATTATCGTGGAATGTCATAATTTTCTGTTCTTAAACATCACTTTACTTTACGTTATGTATAAGTTATAACTTTGACGAATGTTTTACTTAAACATCTCTCCCGATATGAGTAAGTATATTTTCTTTTATTTTATTTGCTAAATATAAGCTAGCTTCTGAGTAAATTTCATATTTTATGATGTTCATTTTAAAATACCATTTTCCTTGAGAAGTACTGCACTTTATATGAGATAGTTAATATTTAAAGACAAATGGAAAACTGGTTCCATTATTAAATAAACCGACTTGAAATTGAAGTATGTTTTCTCAATTCGGCTGACATTCAATTTATTGAAATTAAGATATAAATTATTTCGTAATGTAGTGGAAAATGTTAAAATTGCAACTACATCACACTAATATTATAAAAGCAAGTTTGTTTGTATTTTTATTACTCATCACGCCGAAACGGCTCGACCGATTTCGATGTTATCCGACTTCGCTAAAGGAGGGTATTTTTTGCAGCTATAAACCGCATCCGCTCTGAAAAAACCGCTAGCAACAACTAGTTAAATAAAAAATCCTTATCATGTAAATATTTAATTCTAAAACTTAAGCACAAATTTTAAAATACCTACTAGCAATGCTTGAATGCTCAAATTAATCTGACTTCAAAAGTAACTCGTTCATATTAGACATAACTCAGCAAACATCATTAAAAGCTTACATAAAATTAAACTAATTACTGCGAAAAATTAAATTTACCCTCGCGTACCCATAACAAACAAATATTTACTAACATAATTAAAAATATGGGCAATGTAGTTGCCTCCTTAATGAGGAGAAAGGGTCGTTGCATTTCGGCTGCCCCACTTTAACCCTTTCTCCCTTTTATACCACACCCAGAACATTATCTAAAATTACGGTAGCGATAAAGAGATAAACATCGCATTAGAATTCTTTAATTTCTCTAATTTACAAGACTACCACCTCTTAAAGTAATATTATTAAAGATGTGGGAAAGGAACGCCGCTCTACGCCGCAAAATGCGCTGTCACTCTTCCACATCTGACTTTGACCGTGTGATTGAGGTCATCAAACTAAACTCACTATTCGCGAAGTGTCGCGGGTTCAATCCCCGCGTAGGACAAGCGTTTGTGTGATCCACGAATACTTGTTCTGAGTCTAGATGTCTTTCTGCATATGAATTGTATGTTTCTGAAAACCTCCGCGACACAAAAATTAAATTCCTTAGTGCAGGAGTCAAGAATCTGCAAAAATATTACATTAAGACGTGTTGGAAGGCGACCAAACAATGATAAGATCAAAATATTAGGTATATTAGGCGGAATTAAATTACGAGTATATAGAGAACTACATTCTTTTGATCATAGAACTGGCTGAGTTGAGAATTGATTTTATCTTTAACACGTGCGGCAATAAATAGTTTAGTGTTAGAAACTTTTTGATTGTCATTCTAATTGGCAAGTTTGCAAATATTAAAATACTTAATTGCTTCGTAAAAATGCTTATTATTAATCTAACGGAGGATATCCAGACTCTTAGGTAATTTTTTATATGCATTATTCCTTATTTAAAAGTCTTTTTAAATGACAAAGATCAGTTGTGGCAATTTATGAAAGTCTTTATTTATTTATTTTTTCACATCATTATTAATTTGTTTTCGTGGCTTATATAATATAATTATTGTAAAATATTTTTTTATTATATAATCTAATTTAAATTATTCATTTGTTCTATATTCTAGCCAACGACTAGCATTGACTAACAAAACATCCAGCCAGCCCAATTTATGTCGTAGGTACATTGTCGTGGTACATACATACAACAAGAACAATATATCAGATAGGAAACAAGAGAAAAAATATCGTAAGGAGCCATACGTTGTACGCAGAAGTCTTAATTAACAAAAAGCGGACAAGTTATCTGGCTACCGATGAAAATATTTCATCAATCATAGAACGGTTGATTGATAATGCAACGTGAATTACTGATAGATCGTGCTGCCAAGCGCGGGAATGCTCATCTCAATTTATTTACATGTGTTTGTATCACTTGTTGATGTTGCCAACGGTAAAAGATTGTTTTTATCACATGGATTTCGTATGCTTTTGTTTTGGAGACGTCTTTTGGTCTGCAAAAATAATTCTGCCGCAGATAATTCTGACATTTAAAATTACTTTCTACAAATAGACATAAAATTTTACCTACAAATTCAAAACGTTTATAAAATCTTTTTTTAATATGAGATATTTATTCTGTTCCTGGGAAAGTTAAACGCACTGTCTTTTGCATTTATGGAATGCATGGGATATAAAAAAAACAATTCACGTTATTTACAGAATCGAAGCAGAGTAGCAATTAAATAATTTACAAAAGTGTAAAGAAGTTGCGTGTTCTCTAAGAATATTAATCCGATTAAAAAAATCTTTACAAAAACATCTTCATAGCAACGCCAAAAAGGTCGCGTGCATAACAAGTTCCAAATAAACATACTACTGTATTCACCAACAAAAATATACCTCATCCATCAAAACACACATCATAGTACAACCGATCATAGATACGAGCGCTAACGAACCGTCGGATGTGATTGAAAATCATCGCAAAGGAATGATGTCCTAGTCGGAAGCCATTATAAATCATTGCTGGACGGTAGCCCATACATCAATAAGGTCGATTATTTGATAACTTCACACAAAACACGGTCAGCACTTGTTTTAAATGGGAAACCGGATTTATGTGTAATTAAAATAAAGTTTCTATTAAATATTTTCTATTAGTGAGCCGTTTTTGATGTGGAATGAAAGTTGTAAAGGTATTTTGATTGGCAGTATGATCTTTGATGAGTTTATAGACCTGACGTGAATTGTTAGATGAACTCCATTTGGGATGTATGCTGTTCATTTATTGCTTGGTATTTTTGACATACACGTAATAAATTTGATACATTCCCCATAGTGGACTGATTTATGCATACACTATAGGGTTTCAATTAAATAAATTGTTTTACACAATCATCTCTATGATTGTGCAACACAATTCTCTAAAGAAGTAAAATTAAAGAGATATTATTGTACATTCAAGCAGAAAACTCAACAAGATATCGATTGAACCATTTAAATAAAATTTTCATTGTTAGATAACTACCCAACTGTAGTCAACATAATGCAATATATCTAATAATCCTGAACTGTAATGATAACAATCTCTACGTTAAGACTCAAATTAGAACATAAAACGAACAAAAAAAGCGATGAGGAAACTTCTCAAAGAATTAACGAGGCTACAATTTATAATAACAACACTAAAACATATTATTCTGACATGGCAAAAAACTTCAATACTTAAAAAGCTTCAATTACTTAATTAGAGATTCGTATGATAACCGAGGCAGGTGTAACCATCAAAGATCACGACTGACTCCGGACATCGATTCGTTACAAATACGATCCTTTCGTTCCACCTCGTTGAGTCAAGGACTCTAAACTCATTCCGTACACAATAAGACGAAAAAAATGATACAAATTAACCGATTGAACCTGTTTGTGAGGACCCCTAAAGAGCGGGTTTCTGTTAAATGAACTAATTTATACTCACCGTTGTCATAAATAAGAATGAGATGGCCAGAGTGTGAATCATCCCACGCTTTGGAAGTTCCGTATTTCTTTTTTCTAATGTGGGCAACGATTCAAGTTCCATATTCAAATTGCACATGTACGAATGTTGAGATAAGATAACAAGCAGTAATAGAAGATTAGAGACCTAAATTACTGTATAGATAAATTTTAAGTCGTAATGTTGGTGATTTTTTTGATAAAAAACATGAAATGTCTACATTTTCTCGATTATTATTCAATAACCTCTATCATAATGAAAGCAGTAATATCTAATAGTGAGTATGATATTGGTGAGAATTCTATTGTAATATTTTAATACTTTTTGTGGACTAGACAATCTTAAATAGAGTTTTAATTTTAAAACTTTAATCTAATTCAGACTCAGAAAAAAACATAGCTAGTGACAAAAATTAATTCATACTTCGATTTATTTGAGCGTTCGATTCCTATGGAACCCTAAGTGATTGGCGGTCAGCGGCGAGCAGTTATTAAAGCTTAATATTATTATGCTTTTAATAATTTCATAAGACAAAACTACAAGAACATTTAAGGAGTTGTTAACATGACAAATAAACATCGACGGGTCAATTTACCGGTTGTTTGTGAGACCGACCGAATTAAATTCGCGAGACACATGAAATTTATTTGAATGTCTTTAATAAACTATATTTTATTATCATTTTTATTATTGGTGCAACATCAATTCAAGAACATGGAATGGTTTTAAAGTTTTTTAATTGAAAATAATGTGAAGATATTTATCCTTTTTGGGTATATTAAGAAATGAATTCAGTTTATTTGACTTTTACGACGAATATACCGATTTGTGCAAAAACATACTTTTAAGATACCTATGTTTGTTTCCTGATATTAATCTTGATTCGCATCTTCACCAAATTCAATGTAATTTTTATCTTCACACAGCCTTATGTAATTGCCTTGCTTTTATCTTTGAGGTGGAATACATAGTCCGATCACGGTATTGAGAAGAGAGGTCGCATTGCGGAATAAAATAACTAGCAGTTGATAGTCCAAATCTCTGAGAAGCTTGGTTATAGGTCCTACTTCTATACAACTACCTTTAGACAAGCAACGCGAGTGAAAGTACCAAGCAAATCTATCGTAACATTATTACTATTGTGTTAAATGTCAAAGGGACGTCTGACATATTGCGTATCTATGTAATTTTCCACGTCATCGCATCAACATATCCGACCATTACGCAACCGTTTACAACTGTAACATTAATGTATTATTAGACATACCTACACATAAATTAGTTTCTGTTTGGCGCCCGTTATTAAAAAGGTCCTATTCGGCGCTCGGTATTCCATTTCGTTTGCCAGTGGGGGGCTGGACGGTTTCAATCGTTGCGACAATTAATCAAAGTAAAGCAATGTCATCCAGCAACGGTCAGGCCGAAAACATGCTGGCCGTATTTTGTATCTTTTTTACTTTTTATTTTCGCGTCGGGGAACGTGTGTGTGATTGAGATCATGCTAAATAAAATGATGTACAAAAAGAGTTATAAGTAAATGTAACATAACCTTTTTGGTGATCTAACTCAAATTACCCTTTGTATAAATAGGCTTAAGACATTATGACAATTTCAATTTACCTGAAAATATTTTAATGCCAAGCCGACCCCGACATATTTGGAAGAAGGCTGTCAAAATGATGTAAAAATTTTAATGTTAAAGTACAATATTATACTATTAGTCGTCGTATTTTTTTCTTACACTTACTGCGTGTAAATCCGAACAAGATGCCTTTTACTACAAATAAAAAACTCGCTGGGAAAGGTCTTAGAGAAATATTGAAATATTGTTATTGTCAAAACTTTTGCCTGTAACCCCTTTTCCAACACGTATTTATATGTAAAATATTCAATACAACAGCTTTTCTTCTTCTATTGTGCAGATTAGCTTTATTGTATGCACGTAAGCCTGTCTCAATATATCACAGTTTTAATCCTACGCTACACCTACATAAGAACTATGTTACTGATTTTCTAATATTCTCGAAAATGTTGAGATATATTCGGGTTCCCAAAATTAACATACTCGTAAATATTTCTACGAAATTCAATTGCATTGATGTCAAGAAATTAAATGCCAATATGAGGCTTACTAATTTAATAACACAAATGCTGTAAGTAAAGTATATTGAGAAATTAGTAGGTACACGCAAATGTCTTTGAAACCACAAATTATTTTGTCTTCCCCCTGACAGTTTAATTCTCTTAATTCAAAAATTCTTGATTACATTAATCGCATAACTCGATTATAAAACGAAATAAATTTTAAACGAGGAGAAAAAGTATTAAACGCACCTACGGATAGAATTAGTAATAATCATATTAAAGCTTGCCAAATTGATAATAGTGTTAATACAAAAGGCGTTGTCAAATTATACCGGAATATTTTATGATCATTTATTATCGTCCCTGAGACGTCGAGTAGAAGCGAATCGAATTATGTAGAATCATTTCATCCGATACACTTTTTAAGGAACAGCGCACCACTATTGTAAGTAAATTAATTCGTAATTTTGATTTATTATGTAGAGAAGGAAACACCTTCAAAAGAGGTAAGAATTTTGCTTAATTTTTGCTTTTGAATGAACTAAAGCAAAAAGGGCAAAATACGTTTCATAATTAATACCCATTACCGTTGGTAATAACAATCTCATTATTATAATAATTTTAAACCACAGAACGAACCATAATCGAATATAATTATAATTATTTCGTACAGTTTCGAAACCCACAATCCTTAGCATTCGGTTGAAACCTTAAAATCGAGAGCTTACAAACAAATCAAAGAACAAACATCTGTTTAAAAGGGTGGTCTAACATTATGGTCGCGAGCCATTGCGAATGTAAGTACTTACTACTGAAACCTTACCACGAACTCACAAAAAGTAGACTGGCTAAGTAGCTTTGACATTTGCATATTATACATTTCTGGCTGCATACCGTTAACACATAAGTGTGTTCAAGAGCATCACGCAATGGTTACTAAACAAATGAAATCGGAAGGTGTTTTTTACTAATTGCAAGTTCATGGTAGAGTTCGTATGAATGCAGGGTCATGAAGTAACATGAGCTCGAGCTAATCAAAGACGTAAAACAGGAATTTATTGTGTGCAGTGTACCATAGCAAGTTTATTGTGCATTACTATGAAGGCAATTACTCAACTACACGTAAAGTCGGTAAGGGAATAAGGGTCCATCCAGATTTAAATAGCTTTGACTCAGAGCATCGAGTATTTAGCTAGTTTACTGGATGTATTATTTGTATGATATGGAAAGTTCATTATGGGTTAATGGGAATGTGCATGGAGCTATTAAGTTAAAAGCTTAGCTCAGTCTATATGCCTTTGTGTCTTAAGGCAGACTTGATTGTTTTAATGACTCGTCTTGTTCGGAAAAGTACGTCGTAAATCATTTTTGCTTGTGTTTCGTTAATAGGAGAGTAGTTATCTAATTGTAATTTAGTGTCAGTTATGTTAATGTAATGTTTAAAATCTTTAAAAAAATTCTTACTTTTTGACTACTTTTGTAATCAATAATAAACTTGTATTTAACAAATATATTTTAGGTACATATTGAGTTTGATAAAATCTTGTTCATCTGAATATGGGTTTACATTAAATATTTGCTGTGTGTTAACACGGCGGTTAATCGCAAACATACCGATGTTATTTGTTTTTAACACAAAGCTTTTAAATCAATTCCTTTACTATTTATCGATTACGTTAACCATTGGGCTACCTCGATAATAATGATTGTTGTTGTATCATTGATAAAAATATATCCTTTGTGAATATGTTAACTGTCTAGCTATTACTGTTCATGAGATACAACCTGGTGTCAGACGGACGGACAGATTGTAGAGCCTAGGTTATAGAGTTCAGTTTTTAGTATAGAAATACTGACCTTGATTTTTATTTCTTTGTTCTAATAATTATCCCTGACTATAAAGCAACTTTTTATATCAATGTCTAAAATAAATAACCTATTTAGACCTTGGAAAGAAACAGATAACACTCAATTTAATTTAGCATAACCAACATTTCAGCTTTTCAAATCCCTTACAATTTAAACGGAAGTTTCAAATAATACTTTATCTGCTTTCCCTGCCTAATCACGAGACCATCTGAAAGTTCAATGAACCCAACACCAATATAAGTACATTCCAAACATCACTGAAGGGGTATTTTTGAAATACAAAGTAATTTGCTAGCCTGAAGCTAAGGAAGCTAATACAAGCCGTACAAATAACGTCCGAAAATTCCTGCAAAAAGTACAACGAAAGGGTTGCACCCTAAGATTATAAGATAAACGTGGAATCCGTCAAGAAAAGGCCGGTATTTAACAGTTTTAATTTTAAAGTTTCCCCTTTAGCCGCGGTTTGCAACGTTTAATTTCCGGCCCGGGATTATTTGAAATGAATAAGGCAGCTGTATACCTAGATATAATAATTGCAATTTTGATATTCTAGTCAGATGCATATAATTCAGAGACTGTGTAACTCTACCTATAAATTTGAGAGTGACTCTACCTGTGTGTTTATTTATATTTATGATTTCACTTATACTGAAACTTATTACATAGTAATAAAGTTGAATCCAATAACTGATCCCAGTAACTTCTGGTAAAACTGACTTTCATGCTGGCAAAGCCACGACTAAATCTAGTCAAAATATAACCCTTGAATTATATGAAGGTATTTTCACTTAGTTTTAACCTTTAACCCAAGCTTACGATATTGGATTTCTACTCCACCAATTTTAATAATATTAAACGTTGGTAACATTTAATATTATAATCATAGTCGGTATTGCCAGCGAAAATCTCGATTTCAAAGGAACATAATTGAAATCTATTATCATTTCGTGAAGTTATACTAAGTGAAGTATTATTTAATATTTAAACTGCATTTGATATCAAGACTGATATTATATTATAGTTTACTATTATTCATTGTACCTTAAATTTTAATATTCCTCTCCTCAAGACATAGTCTAATATGTTTAACTTTCGCTATTAAAATGTTGTTACATTAATGATTCTTTTTTAAACCAAAATATTATAATAGGGAATAACCTTGATTAAAAATAATCATAGTAATTTTGGACAATATTGCAACATTAATAGAGTATTAATTTTTGATCAAATTGTGTAATGGTTCATTAAATACAATTAGTACGAAACAACAGTTGTTCTATAGGAGACTAGCTGTAGTTACAAATTAATGTTATGTAACATTCAGGAGTAACAAGGTGACTCATTGTCTAGACTACTCTAAACAACCAAACAGAAAATCTAACTCTACATTTCCTATTCAGGGATACATTTTATAATGATACGTTATAAAGGCAAAGCTACACCAACCGTTTCCCCTAACTCATGAGCAGTACTTTTATTACGAGCATTTAAAACAGGCCATCTTCCATTGAGTAAGCGAGACGCTATTATGTTTAATATAGCGCCGTCCCGCTTCCTCAGCGATAACAGTAACGTTTGAAAGTCCATAGTACACTAATGTCGGAGGTTTTATTCTAGGAATATGAAGCGCGAAAACGCTGAGGTAACAGGAAATGAGGCACACGATAGAGGTGGATTCAAATAAGTTCAAATAAGCAATTTTCTCGAACGAATCCTGGTATCGTGAGCAGTAAACCGCGGTCGAATCCTAAGGTTACCGCGAGAAACCTACTACGGCATTTTACAAGTCACATTCTTGGATTGTTGAAAAGAGATGCCGTTCTACAATGTAGTGTTCTGTCCCGTCTTCACAACTACAATAGTTTTATTTTACAAGGTGTTGGTTTGCTTTGTGCTCGTGAGAATAAAAAACAATATTACAGGCAATTTGTTTCGATATCCTTATTGAGTAACCCTTGTGTGTTATGGACTAAGCTTGTTACTCAACATGATCTTAAGTTCCGCAGTGTATTGACTCACAAGCCTGTATTTGAGATAGGGCTTTGAGGAAATGAATCATATAGGCCACGATTTGGAACAAGGTTCGACTATTGTTACAAGATGACTAAGTATTTTTGATGTCTGTTCACTTTTGGGAAGTGAGAGGTATGCATACAAGAACATTTCTATCTGTCGTTTGAAGATTAGACTAATTTAAGACTTAGTTCGGATCCTTAATTATAAGATGCCTTTTTATCGAGCTTACCTGGTAAAAATTTTCGTGCGATTCGTAAATTATTTTGATGTAAATTTTTAGTTCACACTAAACAGACGAAAAACCTCTTTGGTTAAAGATATATCGAAATAATTATAAACTCGGCCGACCATTAAGACTACAAAGGATAATTTTAATAATGTACATGTTCGCATTGATTGCAATTATGTAAAATTTTCACAATGTACTTAATTAAAACGGTCGCTCCAATTATATAATTTCATATTAGCTTCAACACTATCCGTGTAATTGAAATTAATTACTGTTGCTTTATTTTATTGCGAGTAACGGGTAAAATTGTCAAGGTATTTAATTATGGTAAATTGTAGGGCAATAAGTGGTCATTCATTATACATTGTAGATTGTGATATAACCTTTTTCATATAGAGTTTTGTTTATATTTCTTTTTTTTTATGGCAGAGCAAGGGATTCTTTAAAGAAGTTGGTTTCAACACTACCATTCATTTCATATCATAACGGTGTATAATAGTATATTAAATCTTGTAAACGAATTGTTAAATACATCACTTGTTTATAAAGGGTTTAAAAAGCAAAAACCGTGTATAGGAACGTTTGAGTCCCTAGATAGCCGTAGGTAGCCTAGCTATGGGAGAGGTCTCCACGCCAAAGGCGCTGTGCACGACGTGACGCTAGTTCAATCCCTATGAAGGACAAGCATTTGTGTGATTCGCAAATGCTTGTTGTGAGTCTGGGTGTCCTTCATCGTGTGACTTCAATATTTTTGAAATGTATAGTACAAAGATTTAATATGAAAGGGCGCAAGTCGTTTATTTTCAAACTCAGGTACTAAGGTCAATCAGTTCAGAAAAAAATCTTGAAAAACTAAAATGGCGGACACCATACCATCAAACAAGCAACCTTTAATTCCCCTACGAATCCAATTTCAAAAGTACTAAATAAAGAGTCTGAATTAAGGTAAATAATATATTTCGAATCCGAAACCCCAGACAGACAAAATAAAAGTTTCGTTACGAAGCACGGTGAATGCAGGAATGTATCTAGCCGGGGCGCATTACCGTCGGCTAATGACTACCTTGTAGAGAGCAAAAGTTCTCCGTCCAGCCGCCACTGGACCCAGAGTTTATCTTAATAAGACGGTTTCCAATGACGCAGATATAGAACTTGTGAATGGACCGTGTTTACTGTTTTGATAGCCAGACTTTGGGACGCGAATTAAATGGTGTTGTTTTGTGATTTTATGTTTTTCGCTGCTTTTTTATTTCATTTATGTGTTCATGGTAAAGAGGATGATTAGGTATTGATTTATTTTCTGCTTATTCAATGCGTAGTAAACCTTCATGCATACAGCAATGATTTCGCATTTTTCTAAATTTCGATTGCATTCGGACTACAATAACATCTTTTCATTCACTAATGTTACAATGTAAGGAATATCAAATGAAACTCTCCTTTACAATTGGCCATACCTTTTGGCCTCTAATAGCAGTTAATTTAGAAAACAAAAGCATCAATGAAAACAAATGAACAACCCAATTTGGATCCATGAGTCTAGAGATAAATCGATTGGCTTATCTCTCGGTACGAAACAAAGAATTCACTACGAACATTAATCCTATCTAGAGCAATTAAACCGTTCTAATTCTAAGGCATTCGATTAAGAAAAGACAATTTGTACTTGACCGCATTTCTCTCCTAGATCGTCGCTTCCACGATTACGTAACTCGCGACTACTAATACTGCAATTAACTTATTTAGTTGACGGTGGTTCAATTGCCTATGTAACCCATATATTGTCAAGTGTGATGTCATGGTTATGGGTGTTTATTGCAAGTGTATTGACCTCTTCACTTGCGTCTTATTTTATGAGGATTAAGACCTAATTTTGCCACTTGATATCTTCTTTATCTCAGCCTATGTTGTTGGTCCGTAGATCAAGACTATGAGAGTTATGAAATTTCACTATGACACAAAATGTTTGTTACAAGTTGGTACAAAAGAGTTAAGAAAGGTACCTTACAGATTAACATTGGTTACACGTTGGTTTGAATATTTATTTATGCAACAAAAAACATAATTGTAAATCACAGTAGCTATACAGGACTATAAAGAAACCGGACAGTTTCCAGACACTGGTCGCAAAATTGATATAAACTCTACCATCCTTTTGTACTTAAAAACAAATCAAGCGAGCCCCCATAACTCACGCGGTAGGTCTCCGTTTAAGAACTAAGAAATCAAACACAGCCTCCGAGAAACTAGATTAAGGCGCGTATAAAGCTTAGTACATGAATGCTGGTAACTTGAGACTTGGCAGACAATGCTGGCTCCCTTATTGCTCAGCTCTTAAATTGTAGTGCGGTTTCAATGCAAGTGCCGTTGACGTTAAATTATTGTCGCCATGCAACGTTACACCGCCTGTGCTGGCGTTGTACACGTGTGCGCTAGGCTTAAGGCCTGTTAAGCTAAATGTAGGTCTATTATGGTCTTTCGATATTGAGCTACGAATTTCATAGAGGTGGCAGTGTGTTATGCCATCAAAACTTCAGCACGTCCCTTTTCTTTCTTGATTAGTTTCAATATCTAAGCACGTCATTTTATTGAAATATTAAAAAAAAATGTTAACCCAGTTTCGAAACTAAGATATTGTAACATCGACAACCCTACTCTAGGATTTCCTTCCTAGAGAGTCGACAGGTGTTTTAGCACTTCTTCAAAGTGAGTCAATTTACTGCTGCAATAAAGTTTAATAATACTGCATAACTAGTTGTCACTTAGCGTCGTAAAGCAACCCATTACTGAGTGTAACCCGTTTTGCTCTTTACTTTTGCAAGTTAATAGCGTTTATACAACGATGATTAAATAATTATACATTTATTTGTGTATTTTTTATGTCATAATGAATGTAGAGTCGATTTCAGTCCTTTTTTTCTTGGCGATTTTTATCATAACTTGTTTTCTGTATTTGGTACGTTTTACTATCTCTTGCCAATCTAAACAGATCCAATTTCTGAGTCTTTAATCAATTACCAGTTGTCGAAAATATTAAGTTATTCGATTTACTCTGTATCAATATTTTAATGCTTTTTACGATATTTTCACCAAAAATACTTTTATTGACATTTGTTGATAAATTGAATGTGTGAGCGATTTTTCGTGTTTCATTTGAAAGTTATTAATGATAGATGTTCTACGACTGAGTATTTTATTGGAACTGCGAATTTTTTACCTATAACTGGCACAATCAATTAAAAATAATGCAAATAATATATAATACTCAAATTGATTAGACGTTCGATCAAATTTTCATACATGAATATCAAAGCACCTACGCTACTAAAAGGCTCTATTGACAACGGATACACAAATAACAGCTTTATAAACATAGCAGTAAGGTTCATTATTGCAGATAATCGTATAGTGCTGACGTAGCACGTGAGTCACCAGTCTGCTCCATATTTGTATAGCCACGAATTTAGTTTCCCCTCAGGGACCTTTCTACAAGTTGCACTACTTATCAGTAAGCGATGAAAATGCCGGCGGCGGGACACCAAATAGACCCACATTTTCCACACACAGTCATTATCATCTCAAATTCACAATTATACCCGTTTCATTGGCACATTAAATTAATTTTTATAATAACATGACCTAAGATCAAAGGTCCACACGATTACTGACAGAACTGTGTCAGAAATTTGTATACGAAATAGTGCTTGTGATTTTGGTTCGTAATGGGATATAATTTTAGTCGACGCGCAAGCAAGTTCCGTATACTTATTATCGTACACCTGTAATAACAACCTTATTTTACAGTTAGCTATCTCCAAGCGTTTAAATTAGAAACTTTATTTTGGTATGCAAAAGGTTTAAAATATCTTGAACGTTGTTAGTTGATTGATTCTCTATCTTTGTTTCACCAAACTTAATACGCGATCATGGATCATCCGTACGTTTGCATGTTTTATTATTTGTCTGACATTATCTATGTTATTATGTGTATCAAGTTTAATAACACTTTCTAATTTCATTTCATATGTTTTGATATTTTCAATTACGCATGGGATAGGTCAAAGTGTAATCTAAGTATGTAATTAATTGCAACTTTCCGTTTCTTTAATAGATTTATTTGAAAAATGTTTTAGATAAACCACATTAAATTCCATCTTACAATGGTGGAACAAATTAGCTGTAAGCAAATTCTACTAATTGTTGCACCTTCTCCGCTTAATAGGGGTCTATACCAAAGATGGACTAACAATCGAATGATCGAATCGAGTTGCCACAAAACGAATTAAACAATCGATTTAATCGTTCACTTAATTACGTAATTAATGTCTGAATGCATGGCTTGCCCACATCGCCTGTTTAATGCCCCTGCATACACCGCACTGTACCAGAACATGGTACCGCGAAACATGAAGTATTATGGCTACAGTTTGACTTTTTAATCGTATTCGGATTTTATATCGCTTGTTGGAATTGGAAAAGGAACATTGAATGTTTATCGATTAAATTCGAACGTCGATGTCCGATTGACCATGATTTAAAAGTTTGGTCATCGAATATTGATACTGAATTGTTTGACCTGTGATTAAATTTTAGAGTGTAATTAAAGTACAAATAAACTGTAAATATTTACGAAGAATGACACTAATACACATCTAAAAAAAATGATTTTCATTTCTATGCAAACAAAATAAGTAATAAATCTTTTGAAGCTCAAGTAACTAAAATTTATGTTTTATATATAATTGCATACCAGTGTTTTAAGCTCGAGAGACAGCCTACAATTAACTTTGCAGCTAATTGCTCGTCAGTAGATCATACATCAAAAAATAAACCGTTAGCCTTCCTTAATTACATTCACGCACAAGTCACGATTCAAATTGAACTCTCTATGTGTAAATTGAGACAAAAATCGCAACAAATTCCAACACCAAAAGGAATAATTTTATTTAAGGAAAGATGCTTCTCTCCAGTCACTGCCGGTTCTAGCTTTTCTTAAAACGCAGTTACAAATTAAGGTGGACGTTTCAATTACATTCTTGTGCAACTATTGTCTCGAGTCGCACAAACAGTTACATAGCACACAATACATTCTAGTAATTAAGATCGAACTTTTCACTCCAATAAAGGTTTGGAGCGTAAAACGTTCTGGTCCTTCGACCGAACGGCGTCGTAACTCTTGCAATTAAGTCGAATTAAAAATAAAGTCGAAAGAAGTTCAAGCAGTACAGCTGTTGATTAAACGCCATCTCGCGGGTCCCCATCAATAACAACACTTTAATTAAACACTTTTATTCGCGCTTGAATGGCTGGGACGCTAGTCTTAGCTTTTAATTTGCTTTTTTATATTATTTTTTTTCTTAATAGAGTTGACAGCGCCCGTTCGGCTTCTGGTTCTAAATAAAGGGTGGAAACAATATACTGTAGTGGTCCTGGGTTGCATAATAATAACGAAATTGTTTTCTTTTATTTATATAATAATGTCTTGTGCTTTATAATGTAAAACGTAATGGTTTATAGCACAGACTTGAGTTCAAATACATTATAAGGACATTGTTTCGTTACAGTTTATTTGCCATCAATCGCTTTTGTGTTGCGGCCATTATTTTATTATTGTTTAATAAAATGAGAGCCCTCGTTTACGATGTAATGCCTTATGAAAAATGGCAGGGACCTAATAAATATATAAATCTTATTAAAAAACCGCATTTTCAAAGAGGCGTCTTGCCTTTACCGTAAAAATATCAAGTCTGTATATTTCATGAGATTTAAGCGAGGACCAGATGTTACGCCCGAATATAAATTACTTTTAATTCACGAGCACGCATTAACTAATGAATAATTTTAAAAATACCATTAATTTGACCACTTATCTTACTTTTCATCGAACTATATAATTATCATAAAAACCACATTACAGACAATTGTAATCTTTATGCCTAGATAAAGGTGAAATTTACGTTTAAATTTCAGACAAAGCGTGCATTAACAAAAAAAAATGTCGGCACTATAATGAATTAAATAAGTTTTAATGAGGTGTAATTTGTTATTATTTACATATCTGTTATGAGGCCAGAAAGGGTGGACATGCAAACATTAATGGCTGTATACTTCCTGTTTAAAACCATCCAAAAATAAACCTTAATCGCTACGTGCAAGGTTTAAAATTTTATAGAGTTTGCAAGGAACTATTTGACCACTACCGACGATTAATATTGAATATTCCGTTCAAATTAATTTAACGTTGAAACGTCGATAAATTTATGGTAAGTGCAATTGAAAGGTATGGGCGAATGTCGATACGTACCTATATTGCCTATCATCTAGACTGAAATAGGTATCAGTAAATCTGTTGAATGAATTTATTAAAATTTATGCACAAAAATATTGCTCTATTTAAATAAGTACTTAAGAGTGGAAGCGATGGAAAAGTGACTACGAAATTAAATTTAAAATAAGAAAATAATTTATGTTCTTTATTTTTCATATTAGGATGTATTCTCTAATTGTATTACAAAATCTAAATTCAAATATCTTTATTCTTACGAAAAAAGAAATAAAAATAAATGCTATTCAAAAATAGACTTTAAAACCTGAGCATTAAAAAAATAATTACGATATAAGTGAACATTATTTTTTAAACCGATAAACAATTTTTTGATACATGTTTCTTCGATAACCAACTAATTGAATAATATTGGAGTCACATTCGCTGTGGGAAAGGAAAGTATTGATAAGACTCTTTAATCTCAACTTTTGTGAAGTACGATAAGTAATTTCCCGCAGTCTTAAAGCGTGAAATCTCAACTATTTGTTGCTAGTCGTAAATAAAATGAACATAAATGAACTTTTTATCTAACTGAAAATACTTTAAGATGTGGGAATCGGATGGTTTGTTGCTGGTGTTGTGGCAACTATAGATTAATTGTACGGTTTTTTAACATCAACCAATATGCCGAATATCAGTATTTGATATTTCTTTATTCTTTTAAATACTTTGTATTTCATACAGTACATAAATACAATACATAAATACAATACATAAATACAATACATAAATACAGTACATAAATATAATATATCATCAGATTTTAAATTTCTTACATTAAATGACGACCTCTGTGGTCGAGTGGCGTAAGCACCGGTTTCAAGGTGTCGCTAGTTCTAAGGTCCCGGATTCGATGCCCAGTCGGGTCAATGTAAAATTTCACATTTCTACATTGTCTCTGGTCTGGGTGTTTGAGGTTCCTTCGTTGTATATGAATTCCATAACACAAGTGCTTTAGCAACTTACTTTGGGTTCAGTACAATGTATGTGCTGTTGTCAAAAAAAAAACTCTCATTGTCACCAATTCTATCAAAAGTTACCTACTCAATCTCCTAGCTTCAATAAACACAGTGTTATAATACAGACACTATGATACAGGATAGTCTACATTTATAACCAAAACTTGTCACTAAAGGGCACTGTGTCTCCTAACTGGAAGTCAGCCAGTTGCCAAGTTAGTTCTTCTCACGTAATCATTTTATGAATGTTGCAAGTTATACGTGCATGAGATACAACGGGCAACGAAACGTTATTTATAAGTTTTTCGCTTTCAGTTTGAAGTGTATGGATGTGACTACATTAAAACGATGATAAATAAGCGAGGATTGAGATAATGTCCGAGTACATTGCATTAACCATAAGCGCCTAAAGTTGAATTGCCTCTTTTGAAACGAGACGCCGATATAGGCCGTGTAACGCTCTCTTCCTCTTTCAATTCTCCAAAAAACCATCAGGCATTAGGAAAATAGTTGTCAATTTCCTATTGTATTCTGTGGAATAACTGAACTGGTAATTAAATCACATGTGTAAAATTTGTATTCACGTTTGCGTTAAATAACTCAATTAAATTCGTATTTAACATACTAATCAATCAAATTCAAGGAACAATAAATATCAAAAAATCACCATACAAAAATATCAATTAATCAGCTGTCACATCTATCCAAAGCTTTCTTTCCCTGAACAACACTTCATCGTAGTTTTTTTCAAAGTGCCACTCCAAACAGCAAGCGTTTACCTCGAAAGACTTTTCAGCGTTTTGCAATTGAAATAAAACTTTATGAGCTCGTACATTGCATAGATAATGTTGCTAGGTGAATCTACGTTGTATTCTGTAAATGTCTGTATTGTAAATTTCTTGCTGTAAATGTAGAACTTCGCGTGAGGAAATTTAGAATATTGTACTGACGTTTTCCAAATAAAGTGTTACAAGAATATGGAATGGAATTTATTTCTTCGTAGTCGTAACTGTATGACTGAATATTATTTTATGTTGTTGAAGATAATGTTTGTTTGTTCGTCCCTAATGCGTTTTTAAAACTGCACTATACGGTAATTTTATTTTCGATATTTTTACGAGGAAAACTCACTTAAACATAATATAAATAATTTCTTAGCAAGATAATTTTAAATTGTCTTATATTCTTGGTTTCTGTATCACTATTTCTACACATTAAAGGCTTAACAAATACATCGTTTGTATACGTATTTGAACGCATAAATTAAGTGTGAACCTGGTCTTTTTATAAACACTTCTTGTTATTTAAAACGAGGTATTTTACAATCTTGTTATAACGTTATTAAAATAGTTCTTTATGGACATGTAGGCGGAATGGATTATTGGTGTAAACTAGTTATGGGCCGCGGCGTCGTCCGAACGGATTACGTTCGAAAATATAGTCCCCCTTATGACGTTATGATGGAGTGAATTTAGTTAATCTTTGGTGAAATGGTAGTTCTAAATGTCAAATATGATATTATCAGGGAATAAAATGACGTCGTTCGAAGACGAAAGTATGTGATACAAAAATGTAGATGACGGGCAAATGGGGAGAGAAATATTAGAGATTTTTTGTATATGTAATTGGATGAAACATTCCTATAAATTATATAATCATCAAAACAATTTCCAAATGGACAAATTGTATAGATTATGAATAAAACAGACTTTCTGATTACATTTTCATAGAAAATCGGTATCCTCTTATACGTAGAGCTATATCTCAAATCGAAATAATTGTCTAAGAAATAAATATTTATACATACTGTTGTATAATTTATGATCCAATTATTTGTATAAAAACTTACTTGAAGCATTATATTAGAACATCAATCACGGATAGAACGATCCTTAATTTGAAATGTTCTCGAAATAATAAAAAGTTGTTTCTCTAGGTTATAATGAGGATTCACGTATTGTTATTATTTTACTACGTCATTCTCCGGATTGTTTAATTCTTTACGATATTCTATATAATATGTTGTATAAGTATTCATTAACTAGGACCTCAAATGATTAATATAAATCGCTCGCTAATATGAGTTTCAAATGTTTCCCTTAACTCTTATGGCGCGGTGTTTACATCAACACCTTTAAAAATATGCGATTATTCACTTCGAAATAAAAATATCAAATATGAAAACTGAATTCGCTTAATTCTTCCTAACCTGAGTTCTTACTTAGGAATTGAATTAAGGAACGAAATAAAATGTTTTGTTTAATGTTTTCCCTAAAAAACTTTAATGTTAGTCTCTTTTATAAAAGAGATTCCCAAAAAGAAAGAATAAGTTGATTGCAACAGAAGATCAAAAGTGTTCTGAAAAAGACATTTTGTATTATTACTTAATTAGAAAAAAAAAAAAAACCGATTAGGTTAATTTCAAGTGCTAAATGGTACCTACCTTCAGATAACTTAAGCTACTATATTGTGCGCACAAATTTTAATAACAACAACGCCACAATACATATTAAACACAATAATTCACTACAAATATTTTGAACAGGTTTGTTATTACAAATTGTTGTTTCTAATTCGCCTAATACATTACCACTGTAAGCCGAAGAAACTCGAAGTGTAAACTAAATTAAACATATTTTAGAGTTATTCATAATACGCAGTATTGATATACCTAGTTTAGAGAGAGTACTACTATTGTTATTTTTCTCACTAGTTTGATTCCATCTTTTGAGGGTTCCACACTCAAAGGGAAAAAATGAAAAGGTTGACTGCAGACGCCAATGTCTGTTTGTTCACCTCTCCACGGCTATCGGTCCTTCGTCAGACATGGCCAGCCCATTGCCACTTCAGCAAGCTAATTCTACGAGCTTTGTCGGATGACCTCATTTCGAATTTTATCCTTCAAAGAGACTCCGAGCATAGCTCGCTCCATAGCCCGCTGTGCAACTTTAAATTTGTGGACTAGTCCAACCGTTAATGTCCACGTTTCGGCACCGTAAGTCATAACAGACAACTATTGTTAGTCATTAATTAATTGGTGACCCGCAAATCTATGTTTGCTCTAACCGATTTGTTTTCTTTAGACTATTTTTAGGGAACCCATATTGCCGCGAGGCCGACTCCCTCTTGACCAGTTATTTAATTTAGAGTACGGTTTTTGATGATTACAAATAACACATATTGGATGACATACAAGTAATGTCTACGTATGAGTGTTGTAAAGAATTTCCTGAAAAAACCTTACAAAAATGTGATTGTATTAAATTGAAGTACAAAAATCTAATGATATTCTCGGAAACATTACGAGCGAACGTTAAGCATAAAACCTCAATGTCAAATTCAAGATGAAATTATAAAAATACGTTACAAAAGCCATATTTTGAGAACTCATAGTAAACTCAATGCACGTATAAGATTACCTTTACCATAATAATTCTAACAAGGTACAGTACTTTCTCTTAATTGCCTTCTCATACAAACGTGCTATGGAAAAGTTGAGGTGCTGGTATAAAATTAAGTTCTTAATATAATCGTGTAAACGCGGGCCTATTCTGTTACAGTGAATAAGGGCGCGGGCTTTTATGAATGTTATACGCCGCGTCAAGTCGCTTATGGCGTCACGTTGTACAGTGCGTCAAGTACCTATCAATTCACGTCAAGTTGTACACCGCCCCAAGTCTCAAATCGCATCATGTTGTATACCACGTCAAGTCGCAAATAGCGTCATGTTGTACACCGCGTCAAGTCGCAAATTTACTCATGGTCTCTTTGACGCACAGACGTCAGAATTACAGTTATCTGGTACACCTACTATGGGTCCATATATCGTGACGCTGTAGGCGGCCTATGGCGTATGGCGTTCATATTCAACCACGCCTCAACAATCAAGGTGCCTTTTTCGTGAACTTAATTTGTGTTGCTCAACTATATAAAGGGTCCATCATTTTGATAATGTTGTAAATAACTATTAAAGTAGTGCGCTAGTGAATAATTTTGTTTTGAGAGTGTAGAGTTGGCAGGTTAGAGTAATTTTATATGAGAATAATTTGTATTGTGTATCTACCTGTCTACTTGTTTCTTATAGCTTAATAATGCCATACTGGAATGAAATGAGGAACCATCAATAAGCAACTATATTACAACGTTTTTGCGAAGTAATCTTACATATTTTTGCCATAATTGGTTTATAATATTTTCTTAATGTTCTTATTTCTCTATGATACCTTATCTAGATAAGTAAAGGCAAATGTTACTTTTAAAATCGGAAATTGTAAATTACGATAATTAAGTAAAACAGTGTAAATATTAATTTAATTTACGATCTACGGATACGCATAATTTAACTCTGTCAACAGCTACCTAAAAATAATTAATTAATTACAATTCGCACATATATACGGCTTTTCGCACATCGACCATAATAGGCCCAGTTAGTAGCTTTAAAGCCATTAAAATATTCAAAGGAAACATAATGACATATTGTAAATAACAGCTCATTAATTGGCTAATTAAAATAACGATGTTTCTTAGAAAATATGGTGTTGCAGGGTAATAAATAGTACAATGTTATTATTTAATATTCTCTTTATCCTTTTTTCCAGGATGTGTCAGGTTTGGATTCCTGTAATACCAAATTCTGCTAGAAATATACGAAGGACGAATGTGTAGGTGAAAGCAGTTCTTAGTTTTCTAGGCACCTCATACGAAATATGAAAAAATAGTGAACAAAATTCGATACCAGTACCTAAAATAAAGTGCTTTCTTATTCCTATACTAAAGTTAAATACCTATTGGATAACAATCTGAGGTACTCACATCGAAAACAAATTATTTCCTGACTTGATCAATACCTCGTTCAATATAATAAATAGCTACACATTCCATTTCTCGATTACAATAAAATAATAGAAAAATATATTACTCGATTACACTGATCACTTATCGAGTAACGTTACTCGAGTAGCATCAATTATTCGAGTGTATATTTTAATCGTATCTTTAATATCGTATATAAAATATCGAATTACAACGTTGCTTCTAAGTAATCGTGAGCTACAACGATAAAACGAGTTCATAGAACAGGTTTTGTCGAAATATTTCTTGTATGTTTGTTTGTAAATATTGTGTGTCATAATAAATTGTATTGTGCGAGTAATAAAAATATAATTGGTGATCTAAATCATGTAGAGACGGCCTATTTAAATCTGATCGTTAAATTAACGATAATTGGAAAACGTTGTGTTTTAATTATCTAATATTGGGCTAACGAAATTCCAGTTTTATTTTAGCTTCTACTAATGATTTCTCGTTACGAATTTGCATATTCTTGCTACTGGTGGCTTAGCACTTAAATTAGTTTTATCGCGTTTTCGTCGTTTCAAGGTAGCCCTAAGTTGAAGAAAAGTAACAATTTAGACTTTTTTGAATACCCTGTAGAGTTTTCAACTTATAATAATGAGACATTTGAAAATGTCTCACCAATTCAATACTTTTGAGGCACGCTGTAATACGCTCTGATTTCAATACGACTCCATCAAGAAGTTGCATCTCATTTAAAAATTACTCATTTTTCCTATTTATTTCAAACAAAATTTAAATTTAAGAAATATTCTTTTACAAACGCCGACGTAACCTCTGACTACATCGAAATACACGAGATATCTGATGTACAGACAACACGGCAACTTAAGGCATGCGGTTTGACATAACTTTGTGTCAAAGGACCATCTGTAGGTGCAACATCGCGCTTTGCTTAGTAAAAGGAGCTTTGCACAGGGAGATATTGTATTGCACACCGCAAATGTCGAATGCATGTTGTTTTCTTACTCTTTGCAGTAAGGTGTAAATAAATGGTGTAATAGAAGAATGAAATGTAAACTTTAAATGATTTGGAACCCTAAAAATATAGTCCGAAAATAAGCTTTGTTTGGTGGAGTCCGAAAATCATGAAAGCAATTATTTGTTTGGTAATAGTTTTACCCGAACAGAAGAGTACTTTAACCAATAATTTTTACTATTTCTGATTTTTTTTTAAGTAAGAACCTAATATCGCTAACAAATTAAATGTTACGTAATTCAGCTAGTTGTTTGCAAATTCATTTGGAACAAAAGTACCATATTCACGCACAGAGTGGCTTCTTTCACTGTAGTAGACTTTAACAACTTCTTTGATTTTGACCAAGATTTGTAATCTTAATTCGTCAGTAGATACTTTTTTTACACAAGCAGGTTCAATTAGCCTCAAGAAAACAAAACAAAACAAGATCTCAAGTACATGAGTATAACAGATCTCCCAAATTAACATTAACAGTTCTAGTAGATTACCACGGATACTCAGTAATTCTTAGGAACATCTTAACAAAAGTGATGTATGTAAACGCCCAGATGAGAACGGTAATTATCAGCTTCACTAATGTGATAATATATAAATGTTCTGCTTTGATGAGTTCATTTTAAAGGCCAATGAACATTTCTGGGTCGTTTGTTTTTTTTTTCTATTTGGTAATTTGTCATTACGTAATGTGTATGATGCAGACTGAATTATGGCTAACGTTTTATTTGAAGCATCATTTTTCATAGTCGCGGATGTACCCTGTACGCGGATAAACCGAACTTGCTCATCAAATAACCTTCAAAACAGACTAATTATGTACCTTAAAAATTGACAATTAAATACGGATGATAAATTTGTAAAATAAAAGGTCGCGAAGTTCCATTTACTTCACTTTGACCAATTTATGTTTGCATTGGCAAAATAAGAGTGCGTATCCATTGTTATTCATTAAAGTATTGAAAGGTGTTTTTATTTTTCTGTTCAGACGTTACACGACACGTATCGAGCCTTAGTATTTCTGCAACATAATTAATGTGAAACTCTTAAAACCTACTTAGAGAAGATTACAGAGACCTCCTTAAATCACGTTACGGTTTATCAATTTAATTTAAAAAACGAGCATCAACCAATTTAAAACTAAATTTTAATAATCATTCGATGTGTTTTGATGTTGTTGAGCGTAACATACCGTAACGCCCAGAATCAGTACAAAAAATATGATTGCTATGCACAGATAGTCAATAACGGTACCACGTGCCAATGTGTTAGATACGTGCTTAAGATAAATAATATCGTATGTTATTGATTGTGTCTACTTCAAGTTGTACAACTTAATACAGACAAGGCAAAACGAAAAATAGAAACCGCAAAACTGCAACGAATATACCGTTGATTGGTGCGACCATCAAAAAGTCTGAAATTGCTGTGAAAATTTGGTTTTATTGACCACCAGTGAAAGCTGATTTAAAAGTACTAACTTAACAGTCGTGTTTTTTTATTTATTTTTTAACACGCACCTTTGCTGCTCCTGAAATTTAAAAAAAAGTAACCAAATGTTTTACTGCTTTGAGATTAACGCAATTATACAAGAATAGATTTTTTAAATAAATCTCATGTAAAAACCGATAAAGAAAAAATAACTTTTCCATTTTTGTATGTGCATATCATTCACATAGCAAGCAAATGAGAAGTTTTACATATCGAGCAACGATCAAGGTTAGAAATATAAAATTTAGAGAATGTTGTTTTAAAATTGAATTTGTATTCACGATCCAAGCATTTGATAATAACTTAAGGAATCCTAAATACTTTTTTATTGCGTAAACTAAGTCACATTTGTGTGTAAAGATAGTGAGAAGATTATTGAATCAAATCGAGAACTCGATTACCTAAATCGATATTCGTATCGATTTTTCACTCTAAAACTTCACTAAGCTTTGATGATATTAGAATTATTGGTGTTATAAAATTAAAAAGCATAATCGAATAACAGTAATCGGTAAGTTTTCTTACTCGAGATGGTCATGGGAGATGTTCTTAGACCATACGCCATTAATGTACGCGGTAATTATGGTGTTTGAATTATATCGCGGCTTGGTTGGGATGCGCGAACGCAGTAACAAGACAACATAATGATACGACCGTCTTTTGTCTGGCTGTTTCGCCACCTGCCCAAACAATGAAAGTGTTGGGTCGATATCGATAAACTGGTTGAGTTATTAAATTAATATCAAAAAATATGTAGATTACAAATAAAAATGTTACATATTTTATTTCTTAAATTTTAATTGTTGTCTATATTTACTGACTTGTTTACTGATAAAAATAAATAATCATTAGTTGATAAACCGTTTTATCGATGTGTTATGTAATCGAGTTTTTAAACAGCGAATAACATAATGAGTAAGTAGTTAATAACGTTGTCGAGAACAAGTAATACCATGTAAGCTCTATACGAAATAAATAAGCACAAAAAAATTAATAGCCCAACATTATAACATTAAGCATTTATTCTACATACTTAGAATTAACTCCCCACTCATGAGCTGCTAAATCTTGTACATAATTTAAAAATAGCATTTATAATTGTTCTAATCTAGTAGGCGTGGTGGTCATGTAGTCTGACCATTACGAACAATTCTTATCGTTTTTATATCATATTCCAACACTGTTAAATAAAAAACAGTCGGCAAAAAACTATCGATATAAAGATTGTGGGGTGAACATCCTTATAATGATACCTTGTTAGCGTCTGTTAGTCATTCCTTGCCGCTGAGGTGCCACGGCTGAAGGGAAACGAAACTCTTAATTTGTACTTCAAAGGTGTGATTTTAATGCCGCCGGGAAGTGTTAAGTAATCATTTAAAATCGGCTGTGCGGACGATTACATTTTTTAACGGCAAACATTTTGTTTTTCTTGGAGTTGTCGCTGCCTTATTACATGTTATATGCAATCAGTTGGCACTTGTAATGACGGGTATTATACGTAAAAACAATTGCTTTGATGACTTCTAAGTATTGTGTTTTGTTGAGAATTTTTGTTCGACTTATATCATGGAAATCGGTGGAAACATTCTGGGTTGAACACGTAAATTAAGTTACACACTGCATAGAAATATTTAGTTTAATTTCTATTTGAATTTAATGTCTTTGGAACGATGTAATTCCATTGCTGGAAACGCAAGTTAAGCTGATAAAAATAAAGGCAAATTTAATTACTTGTTAATACTTGGTAAAATGCACATTACATAATTCCAAATTATGTTGTAAAGACCTTTAATCCAGGAACAATTACCACAAATTACCTTATGTAAAATGAACATTTTTCAGTTTTTTTTGACATCTGTTCAAGATATCACTGTAACTTTCGCATCAAAATAAGAATCTTATCTTAACTAAGTTTAAGTACTTGAAATAACTCCAGAAAAACGAAAAATATTACAATCTTTTTGCTTTCGTAATTTCAGATAATACTTCTCAAGAACAACTCTTTGAAATCAGAATTTGATAAACAAACTTTTTACTCATAAAATGATAAAAGTTTTATTTTTCCTCTCGTTTTATAGAGTTGAGATACATAACTGCCAGTGACCACAAATCATTGCAGTAATTTATGTAACCGTTTAGCACTACATCGCCGTAACAACACATAATTCAAAGGTCGTGTCTGAACGTACCTCACCAAAAGACCCTTTACCGGGACAAGGAGTATGTATCGCCGTTCTTTGTAAGGCGATTTATAGCTATTTCATGAGCTTTATTTACTTTTATAGACGTAAAAGTCTACGCAATAAATTACGCCTGCTTGGTGAGATCGACCGGACACTAGTGCCTTGAATAACATTTTCCCCTTATTATGTTTTCGTTATAAATTAAAGAGATTTATGTTTGTTGAAGCAGCCTACCGGTCCAGTTTAACAATCGTGGTGCGATTGCGATGTCGCCTTGATTGTCCGAGATATAAATGAGATTGTTATCATGTAAAACATGCTGCCGAAGCGACAGATGAGGGCTTGTTGCACTCTCATAAAAGTTTCTTTAGTGGTTTCATTTGCAGTATTTTATTTTGTCGTTTTGGAGCGTTTTGGTTTTTTATTTGTGGCTTCTTATTACTGTGAGCTGCTGAGGATTTATGCTTACAGACAAGCGTTTAGTAGATACAAGTGTGCCGATCTATGTGCCCTGAATTTTGATAGAAATGTGTCTTTGGAAGGTTTCAGAGACTACTACTTTACTTATTTATTTAATTTATACAGTGAATTACCAACTTCTCTACAAGTAAGATTTTTGATGGTCTCTACAAAGCATAGTGCGGCGTCTTTTACAACTGTTATAGTATTATTGGTATTCTTATGGGCCTTTATCCTGCAGTGGGAAAAAAAGAATAAAAAAGCAATGGAATACCACGAAACAATGAGAAAACTATTCAAAAATAATTGAATACTCACTATTTAAACATAAGTGGTTACGTATAGTCCTAATTGATTTTAACATCACTTTACCTACAAATTCGGTAAGCGACTAAATATATTCCAGTTCTATTTCTCCATTTATATAAGAGACTCCGATATCCTTTGCAAATAGAAGACAGTACTTATTGATAAGGTTAGGCCCGCGGGCGAAGGTCCCAAGTAAACGTCTAATATGTTATTATTGACACTTGTAATAGATATTTTCAAATATTATTATAGGACGATTTATAAAGGTTATTTGATTCTTTTTTTTTGTAAATATGTATAGAATTTTACTATATTTCTTGAGGAATTTGCCTTAAAATAAGGTCATCACAGAATAATTATCAATCAAAGTTGTAACAAAAAGAAGAGCCGCGGTAAAATTGATGGAAATGAAAATTAAAAATGTAATAGGTAAAAAGCAATAAAGCAAGCTTTAACGCATTTTAGCACATTTTTATTTACACTCATTTTAATTTTTTGATGGCAAACGATGCGAACCTTAGCAGGTGATAATAGTCTCGTGCATAGTCTATGACACCTGCTAAGACCAGAAAAATCCTTTTAAAACAATAAGAAATTGCTGTATGTGTATGTTTACATATTTTATGTACAATAGAATTAACAAATACTTATGCATAAAACATACGTAAAAATGATTTCATTCAATAGAACGTAATATATTTTGGGAAAAATGTAAAACATGTAAAATATTTATAAGAAAATGGCCATTCGCACATACTTTTGAGGCAATTAAAATATTTTTATTGATACTGTACGTGTACTTAGAATTAGTTCAATAAAATATATTACGTAGGTTTTATCAATAAACGGCTGCAACCCTCATAATAGCCAAGGATGCACATAATTAAATGGCATGCTGTTGGCCCATTCTACAATTTATTGTTTTACAACGGGTTCGGACTATAAATTTCTTAATTGGCCCCCACTTTACGCTCTGCAGACCCTTAATTTACAAGGGCGAGCACAGACAGTATCGAGATATATTTTTTCAACACCATGTATAGTTTGAAACATCACTGAGGCAGTTAACAAGGACTCCGTCATATAATTTAGGAAGGGAATTCGACATTGTTAAGATACAGCTGCTTTGACGCAAACTTGACTTACCTGGGCACCTACCACCAAACCCTAAAGTAAGTCAAAAGCATTTGTGTGAAAGAGACAGCGCTATCAGTATAGAGCAGCATCTCTCTCCCACAATACAACTCATCCTTTATAAGATGATGGTAGAACTCCTGACGAACCAATTTTCACAATTAAATAACAGTTCCGAAGCTTTTTTTAATCTAATCCGTCGGCATTGGTTAACAAGGTATATTGAATCGATACAACCGTAATTTGTAAATTAAAACGGGTCTGGGAACGTAAATGTTTTGATGAACCTTTCATTACTTGTTATTTAGTCCTAGAATATTGGGAACGCAGTGTGTTAATATTATGATTTTTTTTAATAGGTTTTCAATTTACGATTTTTAGGACGACTTTATTATAATTACCACAAATGTTTTTATTTAACTTACAAACAATAGCATTCTAACCAACTGCCAATACAGTCAGAAATACAAAAGCATTTTACACTGATACTCACTAAAACCTGTACTGACAAGACGTTGCAAAACGGAATTCTTTCCGTATAACAACAACGTCAGCGATTTCAGACACGGGTATCGTATGGTGAGCTGGCGCCGGCAGGCACACCAACTAAAATATTCAGGGCAAAAGTCAGTCACGACACAAGATGCTCTTCCGACTTCTGAGCGCCTGGTACCAATGCTTTGACCGTGTTTATAGTTTTGTAGAATTTAAAATATTAAACAGATAGACAGACATCACGATTATTATTTATTCACATATTGATTTATCATAAAAGCATGTATTCGTCCCACTCCTGGGTTTTGCAAGCCTTTTCCTAGTAAAAGGTTTAAGATTTGAAATCCAGGTTTACTCATGATGTTTTCTTTCAGCTTTCGTCAGTGATTACTTCGAATAATTAAAGTATACATAGGTAATATTTCTTTGAAAAAGTCACAATAGCCTGCTTCCACGATTGTACCCACACATCAAGCATACAAAGCCATACTTAAAACCGCAAATCCATCACGGAGTCCAATGATATAACTTTGTAACAATTTATCACAGACCTATGATTTTATGGCATCGTCATAATTCTATCGAATAAGATTATTACATTAACGAGATTTACACGATATATAAATTCATTATTAATACTATTTCATATCATTGTTATAAGCTTAGCGAGTAAGTTCATGTATAAAATGAGGGATCGTAAACTTGGTCGAGATATGTCCAATCGTAAATTGTCCCTTACAGGTTAAGCTGACATTTAATATTGTCAGTGGTGAGTGTTCCATACTCGTGGCTGTCATATCAATTTATATTTTATGCCTTCATTAAAGTATTCAATATAACCAGGGCAACTATTAATAAGTTGTACAATTAAGTATTTCAGAAACATTTGCTTACCGTATACCCGACACCAATATTGTAATTTTAATTTGAGTGCTTGATTTGCCACTCACGACTATCCCAATTGCAATTCCGTTAGTCTGCGAAGCTTTGAGTCATCAACAAATTTCACTTTTAAACAAATCATTCGTCATGCAACATTTGTTTTTATCTTTACAAAAATATGTTTAAAAGCGAAACCTGGTATCGTAAAATCGTAAACGAAAGCAAAAACATTTGTATCAAATCACAAAATTGGTTTCTAAAAGTGAAACCCTGACTCATAACGGCAAAACAAAATTGTTCAAACAATAACTTCAGATAATAGTGTCGCAATGAAAAACTGAGATAAAACAAGTGGACCATAAAGTTACTGTTGTAAACATTGTTTATAAAACAATTCGGAAGACTGAGACGCAAACAAAAGTTTTCGTAGAAATTCCACGCCACCCTTTCGGCTTCCTTAAATTGTTATTGCGGTAATAATCCCCCGGCAAACATGTGACTTTTATGGCCAACCAGTTCTCTGGAGTTTTCGGCAGCGGACATTTTGTCACTGGTACAATTACTGGCCAGTACACGAGAAGAACAATGACGGCTATTTTTGACATATTGTGCGAAGGACGTTCTTGCAATACGTTTACTTTTTATGACCTCGGCCCGACTTTTGTGCCGTAATGAAGAAGGGAACAATTATTACCTTGCCGAATTGTTTTTGTGGAATGTGTTTGTCCGTTATCAGGCCTTCCCAACGACCTGCTTCTGAGTAGTAAAATAGTTTCGGTGGTAAGCAATAATGTAGTTTCATTTCACAGGACCTTACTTGTTTATGCTCTTTGGGATTTGCCACTACAACGTTTGGAATTGTGACCCCATAGCATTGTTGAAGGATTATAGAAAACCCTATTCCTACTTTTAGTATTGCCAATATAGTAAGGTAAGGCAGGTAAGTTCAATGTCATTTAAATCCCAATAAATATTATAATTTATACTCTTAACTCGAAACTTTTCTAGCCATCTTATTCCAACTTGAACATTAGGCCCCTAAAAATGTTTACAGTCTAAATTAACTGACAATGTAATTTAAATTTCAAAACTCTTTGTTTAATGCCTGTCTTTATTACACAAAGTACTCAACTGAGAGTTCCTTCAAAATTGTCGTTAAGCCGTGTTACGTGTAATTAATTACCATCGTCGAAGAATCCGCCACTCTCGGGACAATAAAACGCTTTCGGATTATGATATGAAACGCTGAAAGCTAATTCAACTCGTAATAAATCTAAGACTTGTTAATTATCAGCCGTTCTCAGCGAGAAATGTCGTAAAAGGCCCACCTCTTTGTTTTGGATGGAACTTTCGCCGACTTCAAAAGACTTCCAGTGTTATTAAGTTAGCCGTAATAAATAGGACGCCTCTGGAGGACCGTATTGTAAACATTCACAAAACTGCATGAAGTTGAGTGTTGTGGATATAAAATGCTTATAAAAACGCTACAACAGTCCGGTCTCGTCTTCCGTTTATTTCATTACGGCCTCGTCAAAGGAAAATATGTCAATTTTGTTAGGGGAATTAAAAAGTTACCTGTTCTCAGAGTAATGTTGTAACAAGTTTAATTTTCATCTCCTCTCGTCCAACATTAGGCGGGCCCAAACGTAACTTCAGTATAAAATATTTAAATTGACTTTAGGAGCGAATAAGATATTCAGTTTGATCGCTTTTCCGTCGATTTACATTCAAGAACAGTTATAATGGTAACTTAATTTTATACTTATTTCTTGTTATTGGTTTTAAATAAGTGCTCAATTTTACACACATAAAATAAAAGCCTGTTTACAGCTTGCAACATCTGAACATCGGAATACTAAAATGAATAATTAGAATTTTATTTCTCACATTAATCAATTTCTATGAAACGATTTGTAGTTAAATGAAAACCATTTTGGTGCTACACAAAGTCAATTGGTATTCATTACTCACAGAAGTCGTTATATAAGAACCATTATACATCAAGTTCTCCGAACCGTGAGACTATATTGGGCTGTATAATACATCCTCTATATATCGTTAAATAGGCGGTGTCTACATGGTAGGGGCCGGTGTAAGCGAAGCATAACCTATGCCGTTTTTATTCTATAACGAGCCTACAAACCATTATTACTACGTCACCGTGTCAAGCCCACATCACGTGTACATCCGCCCTAAATCCAGATATACCAACTCACAATCAGATATCGTTTGTTTAAACCTGTTCGTTTCGACAGAGTTCTAATTTGTTAACAGAGACGCGTAGTTGGAACTTTGTCATAGTATTTGATTGTTAAATCTATGGTTATAAATGATTGTTAAATGATTTCTTGACAATTTAATGCCGCAGTGCCTTATCATATGTTGAAATTCGTTAATAACAATTATGGAGGAATGGAGATAAGTTCCGTGAGAGTTGTGTAAGCACCTGTGGGTCAACTCTGTGTATTTAAGGAAGTTAGTTAATGTGTTTTTAAGTAGATATCCTTGTTGATTGATGAATTGTATCTTCTCAGATTTTGTAGGTAGATAGTTGGGAGTTGATAGAACAAAGTGCTTTATACTAATTTGTCTAAATAAAGATTAATCTTGGGAGTTTAAAAGATGTATTACTTGTTAGATATTATAAAACTTGTTTATTCGTTTTCTCGTGTGTAATAACGAAATTAACATAATTAGTTAACGATATAGTGTCATTATAATAACATTTCGTTTTCATTATAACAAATATAAGACAAATGTTGCTATAGTACGATTATTAGGTACATTAATAGTGAAGTAAAAGGTAAGTATCTGTTAAAATATCTACAAAATAATGGAAAAATTGAAGTAATGTGATACAAAACACGCCGTTTTGCAAAAGTTCGCTAATCGCCCAATAATTGCCGTACCTTTTGCAAAGCTTACAATACAAATAGTTCCCCAATTTATCTTCCTTACACATTACGTGACTCGAATACGTAAGTAGGATACTTTGAATAAGCTTCAGATACACCATTATAATACTGGATCATCGTAATCCGTTCCATGTTTGAATCACCCAAAACGGCCATTTTTAGAAAGTTTCAAACCCTAAAGATCGTTTCATGCTGGCTTCCTACATCAGACTAAACTCCACTCAGACTTCATTAAAAGTAATAACGCGAGTGTAGCCTACCGACACATTGAACATGGACAAGTAAAAGGAAGGCAGTAATGTATGGTATGTGTGTTACTATTAAGAGGTGATGATCAAACTTACCTACCGAAAATTTTGATAGATCAAGATTTAAGGTCAGTAATGCAATCCTGCGAAGCCTGCATTCAAGCTTTGCATACATAATAGCTGTTGAAAAAAAAAACTTTTTATGACGCTAATATTTTTAAACACCTATGTAATCCTCAAAATACATTGTTCATTTTGCTCGTTTTTTTTTGAAAACTAAGCATATTTTTTACCTTACACTTTTCTTTCGTAAATTCGGCAACTTTGGTTTAGTAGGTACTGCAATATTGCATAGGCATTTCCCTTACTAATCTACGTTCTACGTTCAAACGCAATCCAGAAACTAATCTCTTTTGTTTGCATTTTGTACGAGAGCCAAATCTAACTCGTAACTCGACTGAGTGTACCAAGGAACGGGATCAAAAGTTTACTCTACTGCGTTATGAGTACATTGCGTTATATGTTAGACATACCAGCCGAGATAGCAAGAGGCCACGTAATGGAATGTTAAATCTAATCCAACTTGCTTTATTAAAATGAAGTAAGCTAACGAACAAATTACACAGAATTTCCAAGTCTTTGTATTACTCGTTCCTTGCGAGATTTGTTTTTAATATCTATGGAAAGGCTTGCTTAATTATGTTTAAAGTGTTGTGAAGTAATCTCTTTAACCTCGTAATTGCCGATATTAATTAGTATTGAGCCGAGCCTGGGAAACCAGCCCGTAAGTAATTCACTAATAGGCCAATCTTTTAGCTACTGGTATCATATTAAATTAAAAGCTGCAATTTGTTATATTTGTAGAGTTTAAGGCTAGAGTATGGGTTTGCATGTATGTGTTATGTCGATATACGATTAATTACTGGAATATAGTCACATGTAAGTCTTGTATTGCTGTTTTTTTATTTACATAACAATTTATGTACACAGAGAATTTACGGGATATGACAAAACATGTACAAAGTTGTTTATCTATACAAAGTCGTTATTTTTTAATATCGTTATAATGTTATCACTTGAGCACTTATTTTTTGAGGCTACCCTGAGAAACGTTGAAACAAACTCAGGGGTCATCGCCTCTTTTTTTTTAATCCAGACATATTTTAATAATGAGTAAATAAATATATCAAACGCCACTCAAAGTTACAGGGAAAGCGCAATTGTAAAATAATATTTTATCATTCTAATAAAGTAATGGCTACAATAAAACAAAATGCATTTAACGTTCATTTTAACTATGCGCACTGTGCAATTTAATGGTCGCACAATTGCTATTATTTTTCAGTAATAGCACTATTAAGCGAAATAGTGAATTAGACGGCATACGATACCGTAAAGTTAACGCAATACTATTTGATAATAGCGAGGGATTTTATTGGAATTTCGGAATTATTTTTATTAAAAAAGTTTTATTTTATTTTACAACTCTATTCTTTTATGTCTATTCCTAGGAACTGTTTGGTGCGTAATCACGAATTTCAATGTGTAAGCCATCCAGCACTTACTCTTATAAGCATTTTAAAATAACAAGTCGAAATTTCGAAATGTTAAAGTAAATTCTGAATGGGGATAGTCACCATTCGGCAGCTCCTTTGGAAGTGATAGCCATTCAATTGGCGTTCTCAAACGAATGGTGTGCCAATTACGCTATCGAAAATTTCCCCGGAATAAAATTAAATTAATGCCTTATTATATCAGCTTTAACAATTACTAAGAAGCTAATTTGTGCTTAATTTAGAATTCGTTTCACGTAATCTTGTATTATTACATTCATTCTCATGTCTTTCTCCTTGTTATTCTTAAAAGAAAATTTAATCAAGCGAGTTCATAATAAGTAATAATTTGAATCCTTAATATCACTTTTATTATCTCGAAGCCATTAAAAAAATTAAAAGCCAATTTGCCGGCCATCTTGTTCCTTAATTGACGCATATTTACGATTTACAGAAAACAAGTCTTCCAGAAAAAAAGGTATCGAAAGGAATTTTTGAATCGAACGTTTCGCAACACCGAGCGGTGTTTAGTTAAAAGAACCCTTACGATTTGCATAATCGACGTTTCCACAGGTGCATTGGCAGTTGATTTAAGTACCATGCGAAGTGACAAGAGGGTTCCTTCGTCGTATAAGGCAATATGCTACGGCCGCTATTTTTATTTATCGACGCCCGACGCGCTTCGATGTTTCACGTTGGTTTGTGTCGGCACATCGTCGTGGTCTTTTACTGCGGTGTAGATTGACGGGATATATTGGCGTTTGTTTAGCATTATCAGGTATTATGCGAGTTTTTGCATTGAGGACTTTCTTGACTTTGATATGTTTTAAAATAAAAGATTTATAACTTATTTCTTCTAAGCGGATGTCTGTAAATACAATGGATGATTTAGAAAAACATTTTATTTGCTTCTTACTTTGTTTTTGGGTTGACTGTTGAGATTTTATATTTTTTGAAAATCTATATTAAATTAAAGTATAAGGTGTCCGTTACTTAAAATGAAATACGCACCAATTTATACGAGCCTTTTAATTTTGTAATTTTTTTATTCATCTTTAACAGCATGTATACAGAAGACGCTTCGATAACATTCTTACTCAACACAAACAAGAGAATCAAGTTATAAACTTCTATAAATAATGTAAAACAGCGTTTAGGTGTTATAAAGAATATTGAAGCAATGTACCCTAGCCTCCCACGTCGCGATCTGCGCGCGCGATGCACTCATTCCTCCATTTATGTAAAAGATCTGTGCTTTACTAGAAGTGCTTTCACCATTATTTATTGAGGCTGCACTAGATTTAATGCTTCTTGTTATCTATTGCGCTTGTATACCGCTATTAATAACATGATAAAATTCATAGCATCCTACGTGTCGTTAATTAGGGTGGCCATTCTTGTTTGTACATTAATATTGTTTGCTTTCTAATTCATTGTTTGTCGCATAGGGTATAACAAATATAGCAATGGTTTGAAATTAATAGGGATGTGTTTTGATTGTCAAATACTAATTTTTCTCTAGTGATTGCAATCAACTTAAAAAGCTACGTCACCGTTTATGTTATTTAAATGCATGGATAGCCATGTGGCCCAACGATGGGTTTTGGCGTTTGTCCAATAGTCGACATGAAAAAAACCACTGTGTTCGACGTGTCCCGAATTCGGTCCCCACGTAGGACAAATATTTGACCGACCCAAAATCTGAATCTAGGTGTCTTTGTGCATGAGACTTGAGTGTTTATGAAACACCCCACGATACGTGGTTAAAACTCCTTAATGCGCATGCTATTTATTCAAATCACTTTTATTTTTAGTCATAACTTATTTTCTTGTGGTTCCGTTGATATTTTTTTGTAAGATTTTTACAAAATTTTGTTTCGCTTTCCAAAATTAGCAGTCCAGCTCCTTCCAGTAGCACCAGCTCAGTACCAACATAAATCACATACCATCTATATTCCGTGCAGTGTACACCTGCAAACACTCTGCCACTTTTGAGACATAACGAAATCCAATTAAATACATCTAGATATTTCAGTAACTGATCATTAGGGTGTACATGCCTTGTTAGGGCCCTGTTTAAACGTGCCAGTACACTGGTCATGATTTCTGGTGACTTATTTCGTAGAAACTTCGATTGTAAGAAATGTGTGTTTTGTAAGAGAATATTTATGTATGGGTCGTGGTTGGTCAGTGATATCAGTCAGTCGAATGGATGGAAAAAAGTTGGAGAGCAAAAAATAATGTTAGTATCACTCGGTCGAATGTTAACAAATTTTAAAACGAGTTCAAAAAGGAATAATTTCTCAATGGTTTTGTATTTGTTATGTTTGCCTCAGAACTTCTGACTGGATGAACCGATTTTGTAGTTTCTTTTTTCATTTAACCTGAAGCAGCTGTACTTTTTTATCAATTTAGCTCATCAGTTTTTTTTTAATATTATGTTTTCAATTCATGTTCAACATTCTCATTGCATTATCAGAGGCCGAACTCATAATACCCAGTCAGGACAAAGTAATATCGCTGCTAGGGAAAAATATAGTAGTTAATAAAACCAATTGGTAAATAGACTTAGCCTTCAATATCTTTTATTAAAAATGAAGACTGTACAACATTGTTAAGCTTTCTTAGGTCCACATTTTATTCAAGCTTCATCAGCAAGCTATTTCTTTGCATCGTCGTCGAAGCGCAGCAAAAACTTATTTTCTTATATCTGGCCTCCATTTATTGCAACTTTTTGCTACTATGTATTATAAAATTAGTTTCGCAGAGTATCCTGTTGGCTTCACAAAATAGCCCTTGGCGATCTCTCGTTACATTACTTGATCTTTACTTTACTGGGTATTCAAATATGGGAAGTTGAGTAATGCCCTGGATAGTTATGCAAGCTTCGTTCATTATTAGTTTAGTTTTGTACGTACATGATGTATGATGTGATGGTTATGAACGTGAAATTAAAGTTGGTGTTTTGGTGTTATGGTAGACGTAGAAACCTTGAATGGAAATTAAATGTAGGTTGTTGAAAATTTTACTTTTGATAAAAAATTAAACCCTATAATAGAACAGTTATGTTTGTGTTGTTTCATACCTGGAACTTAGGTATGCTGAAATCTTTATTTTTTTTGGCACTACGAATTTTTATAACCATTATTCAGCTGAAAAATAAAGTAGAAACGAAGAAGAAGTTTGTTGAATTTTATTTGTCTACTTCAAATTCTCAAATTGTAATATTCGTTTAATAATAACAAATCAACAGACCTTGCTTAAACATTTAAGTCACAATTTCCGATTAAAATTTAACCTAAGCGTTGGATATATGTACGTCTCAAGCATCACATACCCAACGAGGCATGCAAAAACTGTCCGCGCATCACAAACCGTGCCAACGATATTAAACTATCATCCATAGAAGAAACTACCACCAGTGTTCATTAATTAAACGTTCACCCTCGTTAATATCAACACCTGTTCTTGAAAAGCATTTAATAATGACGTCAAGTAACAGCTGTGAGCGGTTGCGGGCAACGTTAGTTTTCCACTGCCTAGGAAAATTAAAACTAAATTAATTTCATCGAGTTTACTTAGTGTGGAAATTATGAATTTTCTCACATGAATTATGTATTATTTTACGCTGCCTTGATTTATGGTTTATCTCAAATTGTTACCAGATTAGTACCTAAATCTAAATAAATTTATGTATTTAGCTGCCTAATTAGGCAAAGATTTTCTCAGAAAACAAATTCAGTAAAAAAAAATTGGGTTCTGTAACAGAAGATCGACCGTTTGTTACCAGGTTGTAGTCTCATTATTTGCGGAATCTGCAGAGGTCCGTGAGGTTTTTGTCAGAAATTTATTATTATTACTTTTTAATTACACAATAACATAATCATTAATATGCTTTATGTCGAGAAACATGAACTCTGTATTTCTGTAACTCATATACAAAGGCACACTTCTTCATTGACCATCTTTAATTAGAGTTTAAATTAAAGTCAGCCGGGATTCTTTGTATTCAGAACCGAATCCATGTAACACAATAGGTATGATGTGGTCATATAAAGTTAAAAAATAAAACAATTCTTAAGAAAGCGCGTGCTCTACGCAGAAGAAGCTAATTATAGAGGTAGACCAAATCGATCCATTTACATGATTGCACAACCATAGAATTCTCGATTACAAAACGTCGTATCATCGAAACTCGGGCGTTACATTACAAACGGTTGATTCTTTAATTAGTGAGTTATCAAGATCGATACTTGTAGAGTAATCGGTGCGATGTAATCGAGTAATCGAATGCTAATGCAACGTTATGTGTGTCTCCTCTAATTGGATCAACCGTTTTTGACGCTCTTCGTACTCGTCATAACTGTTAGTGGATGTTGCAGTTACACTGATGATAATCATGGTAATTGATTTGAGTTCATACGTGTCTGTACGTATAATTGCCGTGAAATTAGTCTGTACTTCTATTTAAGCTAGTTCCAATAAATTCACTGAACAAACTTCTGTAAGCTCAATTGATACTACTTTTGTAAGTATAATTTCCTCTTATCCTACTATCGTTCCCCGCATCATTATATCCGAAATCTTTCCGTGTTTTTACTTTCGAAAATAGGAATTAAAAATACATGGCCCTCTGTTTCCATCCGACTAACACCAAGTCTCATTACCGGTGGCCGCTGATAACATCTGAAAGCCTGCGGCAATCCCGCCACATCACAAAATAACCATTGATTTATAAAAAGATTAAGTTTCACTTTCATGTCTCTCAATTTCCGAACTTATATGGTCGATTTAAAGTTCACAACGTATTGTCGTAACGTCTTGTTTAATCCGTCGTAAACCCTAAAATTCTTGGCGTTTGGATTCTGGAGACATTGAAAGTAATGATGATCGTACGAGTGAAATAATGAAAACATATATCCGATACTTACCTCAAGACAAGAAAATTGTCTTTAAACAGAACAACATACGACGAAAAGAGATATTCTATAGGTACTTTCTTACATATTTATTTGTACCTTTAGTATAATCTTAATAGTCTAGTTTAATCACAGCAAACAACATCTGTCAAGTCACTTATCTGGCACTTATAAATAAACGTTCGTAATGGAGATTCAATGCGATTGTAACCAGAAACGAACCAATAAAACAGGAATATTGCCACTAAACAATGTCAAGGTAAATCTATCGTAAAACAGTTACAACCGTTTAAACTGTTACCAATCAATACAAACATTACGATCGGTAGAACGTCGCTCAGGTCATTAAACTTGGCGATAAATTAATAGCAGTTTGCATAACCACTCAGCGATCGTACAGAACATCTGTCAATCTGAATCGATAAAGATAAATCCAAGATGGATATTCGGTTTTATAGTTCGATTACAGTATGTCAAAAGCGCCGGTCGTCCCGCCCGAACCGAATTTGATTACACACGACGTTTATTTAAATGGAAACTGATTTCATTAATTACAAATATGGCCCCTAATCTTTATTATGTCAAAGGCGTAATAAACGTCTTGTGTGGGTCCGAGAATCGGATGTTGATTTTTATTTTTCTCATTAAACTTTACCTCTTTGGTTTCGTTTGGCGCGTCGTTTTAAGTTTTTATTGTGGCTTGTTATCGGTATCTAAATCACTGGGTGCATTAATACGACTGTCATATTACTTTTGATAGCTCCCCTAGCAGAGGTCGGGTTACGATTTATTTGATTGTCGACAGAGGACGTTGTTTTTAATCTTCGTTTTATTAATGATGTAACACGTAATATTTAACAAATTTTATTTTGGAACAACGTTGCATTTTTCTCTGGCGTATACATTAAAATATTAAATTAAACTCTCGTGTTTGTGACTAGCTGACATAGCTGCAATGTGCACAACAGTAGAAATAATTTAGTATAATTATGGTTTGCGTTTTCGGTGTACAGAAAACTACAGTAAAATTATAATAACAACTGTTTCGTATTTGGAGCTAGACAAGGCGTTCTTCAAGGCACCGTAAATAACTCTAGAAGTGATATTAAGCAAATGTTTTTGCACAAACATGAAGTATTCAAACAGCGTGTACTTACCTCTCAAAGCAATATTTCAAACTCACCTTGCGTTGCTTCTTGCCCTGCTGTATCATGTTCCTTTATTATGAATAATAGTGTGGATACGCTTGCCTTGTAAAGATTTACTTCAGTTGTGCAGTGGTAGACAAAATGACTTTTTGAGACACTGATTTGATTTTATCGTTCAGTTTAAGCCTTGGATTTAGGTCATGTTATAACGTTTATCTTTCACTACAGTAAGTTTTATTAATAATAATATTTACGTTTATGTTAGGCAGACACGGCGTTAATATTCCTAAACTGAAAGTTTGCAAAACAACACTTCTCAAAATTTAATACCTATTTTCATATGTCAACAAACTTTATATAGGTACTAGCTGTTGCCCGCGACTTCGTCTGCGTGGTTAGAAGATATAAGTTATGACTTTTTCTTCGCTCCTATTGGTCGCAGCGTGATGATATACATATAGCCTAAAACCTCCCTCGATTAATGGTATATTCAACACAAAAATATTTTTTCAATTTGAACCAGTAGTTTCTGAGATTAGCGCGTTCAAACAAACAATCAAACAAACAATTAGTGTATACATAGTATATACATAGTAATTAGTATATATATAGTACAATTAGTATATAGATGCCAACGATATCTTCGCTACGTTTCATCGATTTTTAATTTCTCGCGCGGAGATTTTAATATTACGATAACTCATTACCTATTAACATTTTTGGCGTAGTGTTAAAGGCAATTTTGTTCTATATTACATGCATAATATATCTAACTTATTTATTTGGATAAGGATTAATACTGTATTGTTAAAAAGAGGTTCGTAAGTAACCAATAATTTTACTGTATTAAGAAAACACATAAAAATGGTTATTGTGCGTTATCCTTGGAAGATAGACATATACCACCGCGGACTTTTTTGTAGATCTATTAAAGAGGTACAAACCCGCCATACATTGTTTTGTTGTAACTCAAAAGGTTTTGGCAGCGTTCTCGATGAAAGCACTCGAATGGCTTAATTTTTTCCGACTTGTTTAACTAATATCGCCGTAATATCGTCAGTTTACACAAAACCTAAACTTATTATACACTAAAACCTTCCTCAAGAATTGCTCTATCTATCGTTGAAAACCGCATAAAAATCCGTTCAGTACTTTTCTAGTTTATCGCGAACAGACAGACAGACAGACAGACAGACAGACGCGGCGGGGGACTTTGTTTTATAATATGTAAGGATTTTACAAAAACATGACTAACAAATTCATATCACAAAACTTGATGATCAAAAGACATTTCATGAAATAGGTTTATACCTATCTTAGCTTTTACTTCAGTACCGTAAAAGGAGATACAGTAGCTCCCAAATCGAGTTGCTAAGTACGGGCCGCATCTACACATATCCAATGTTGAAAACAGGAAGTCGGTATTCAGTTGCGTACTTGCTCATCAACGAGGGGATTCGCCTCAATCCACCAAACTTCCTCCTCGCAACATGTTAACCGAGAATTTCTAAACTTTAGAGACTTAGAGAGATAATCTCCTGTGAATTAACACGGAAATTGTGACTTTGATGCTCCTTATGAACTTTATTATCATCGCTTACTGGAAATCTTTACGAATTTTCCCAATTTCTCTCCTTAATGTGACCATAATGTGGGCTTAAAACATACAACCCAGTGGAAGCCGACGTAGTAATAAGATTTCTACATGAGAAAGCGCAAATTAGATTGTAATTAAAATTCTGGGAGTCGTTTAATGAGTGTACACACAGAAAATTAATAAAGGCGACTGTTATGTCGGGCTTTAGCGTATTGTTACTGAAGGCAAACAATTATTATAAGATAAAATCAGAAAGCCAGCAATGAAAGTTACTGTTCAGAAAAGAAGCAGAAGCTAATAAAATTCAATCACTTGATGTTAAAAGATATTTTTTAATGAAATGAGAGTGATGCGATATTATGTTGTTAATAATGCAACGTTTAATATTTACATCCCCAGATATTTTCGTTTTGACGACGATATTAAATAAAAAGTTAAATGGTGTTACGTAGTTCCGATCAATCAACTGTAGTAAAGAGTTTGCTGCTTCGCTTATACCCGCAAATATGGCTGTAGAAAATAAAAAAGGATATAAATTACATAAAATAACAATAAACATGAATATTTTTTAAGAAAAGTACGATGCCCAAACTGCATCATGTTGCACCCTAATAGGCTTCCGTATAAATCTTGAATATGAAACTGCGAAGCTTGTGCAATACGGTACCCTTCATTAAAGAGTCGTTTCCATAGAGCGATTTGAGTTTGTTTATTATCCGTGTGTAATACTAGACGAAAATTGTAATGAAGGCCGAGGGAATCCCGCAAGACGGTAGATAACAAGCTCCGGAGGCGAAGTGAAGGATCACTATAAAAGCAAGTTATAGGAGATGGAGATTTGCGAATAGAGTTATATGGGCCTTTGGTGTAAAGAGACGAGAAATCTCAACCACACATTCATTTGGAAACAAAATAGATGATGCAGAAATTGGACGGTGGATGGAAGAGGATCCCAAAAATTACATGATAAGGATTTTCCGATTGTCCGAAAGGGTTACCACCGCTTCCATACTGAGTGCAGGAACATACATAGGTCGGTCTAAGTTTGAAAAGGTCTGACACTTTTCCTCTCAACCAAAAGCGGTAGAAGTGATTTGATGATTTCCCATCCGGATAAACAGATTTATGAAATAGCAACTCTCCAATAACAACAAAGGTTGACGAACAAATAACCTACTAGCAGTTTACTGTCGCTAAAATCTTCTCTCTTAAACCTGATACATTCTGAGTGTAGAGTTGATTTATACCCACATACGGTTCATATGCTGTACGTACGTTACGTAACTGTTTCTGACCCCAGCGTCTCATCAACATGCGATAATCCCACAGGATGGCTTGTGGTCCCATTCTTCAGATTTATCTTGAAGTATAATGAAATATAGGTATCACTGGTCTTAGATGACAATACGTAATGCCTAAACCTACACCTTACCAATAGTACCTACCATAATTATATGAACTTGACTTGGCTTGTAATAAACTCTGCGCGTGCAGTTAGTAGAACGTCAAAGAATTTAATTTGTTTTTTTTTAAACAATTTCGTTCACTAAATTGGTATAAAAAATATTTCATGAGGTTCTCAAAATGATAATTATCATTATTAAAGATTTCCGACAACGAATCATAAGCAAAGGCAACCCATTGATAAGACGAAGCAAAGCATTCCAATCAAATCAGATTTAAACAAAGAAGGAATGTTTATCGATACACAAGTTCACAGAAATACCGAAGAAAATGAATAGAAACACAAATTGGACAGGATCCGCAGCGATTTAATAACAGTACATCAAAGTCGACAATGGGCAATGGAATGTATTGTAACAAACGTTCTAAGTCGGGAACTGAACGAGTGAACGAGGTTAAAAGCTGGCGCGGAGCGATGTCTGTGAACATGTCGATCACTGTGTCAATCTGATATGGTACGTACAAAAATAACGTAAGAAATTTTCATTTGTTTTTTTGGGCTATGGACGAGGAAAATGTTTTGTGTACCGGAATTTTGTCTTATATTATTACTACACTAACTACATAACTGTAATTTATACTCAGTCAGACTTAATAATAGTTTAAACCATAGGTATATTAAAGACAGATTTTTAATTTTCTGTGACGTCTATTATTTCCCATCTTTAGTTCTATCTGTATTAAGGGCGAAAGGAAGAAAAAAAGCGCATGACTAAAGTTTACACTCCAATAATAAAAACAGAATACATAACTCCAAAACAAAAAACAAAGATTAAAATACTTTCATCCCCTTTGCCCATACACCCAGTCATTTTTTAATTCAATAAACAACTTTGGCTTTCTACACTTCATTTTGCGCATGAAGAATTCTAACATTGGTTGTCCATTAGAAGAAGTTTGCAAAGTTACCTTAAAACTCCATGCTTCGGAGCGAGTAACGTAAACAGCATTGCAATCTCTTAACTTTACTTCACACTTCGCCAGTTCTAAGGAAATATGGAGCTTATTAAAATTTGTTTACTGAGACTGAATTAAATTATATATTCATTTTCTACGAAGTTTTCCTTTTAGATCCTAACTCACACATCAATCTGTATAGAGAAAAAACTGTAAACATTGCATGAACTTTATAAATTATAGTTACGTACGTTCGACGAATTTCGGGATATAATGCAGTAAATTTACTTCAAAGATAACCTATATTGGAATGAGGTTTCAAAACCAAGGTCTTGATTTAAAAGAAAACGCGTTTGGGTGTTATTAGAGTAGTAAATGTCGTTGATAAAATGAATGAATCTAAACAGAAATCCCGGAAACATTACCGACTGTTTATCATTAAATACAAAATGATTCCTCTTAGTCTGAATCTTTATTCATGTAAATCGCGTATGTATAGATGAGTTTTAACAAGTTTCTACAAGAAAGACCTAAAATTTTATCAAAAGCCGATTAAAACGTAAAGCTATTTTTTGCAAAATATTCCGTGAAAATTGGCCGTTTAAAAATAAAATCATGTCTGACTCTATCACGTAGGTCCCATTACTACATTTCGACATGAATGCAGTTGGGCCGGGGTGTTTTGAAGTCTTCGGATAAATATGGCGTCGTGAGCGAATGTGCCTGTTAACACGTAACGAGGTGTGGAGTATAAGCTCACAAGTCATGATCATGTCTTAGCGAGTTATTCGCCGACCACTGACCCAATGGAGAAAGTGAAAAGGTCTTTAATAACCGACCTTGAAAAAATTATATTCAACCTTCGACTCTTATCAATAAGATCGATTTTACTAATCAATGTTTATTCACACTCGCCGATTTAGACTTTAAAGCTTCAGACGTCGGCACAAGCGATAATTTGTATGCCTCATTGTAGTATTATCTGTACGTGAGCTTCGTATAACAAGTGTAAAAGAAGGAATAAGAGTATAAATAAGGAAATAAATGGGTTTGAATTATAAAGTCGGTTGTAGCTGAGGTTCGGTCCTAATTATAGTATTGATGGTGAGGATGTATCGGGAGGTTTGCGGATTTAACCGTTTCCTTCCATTTTGAAGACCGGTTTGCGTACTGTATGGTTTAAGAGTTATCGACGAACAGTTCCATCTGTGGCTGCGGCACAGTCACTGTCGGGTTTCGAAAGTATGTTTATTGTTCTGTCTTCGTGACATCGAGTGATAAATTACCCGTATTTGGACGTATGGAGATGAATGAACATAATCCAAGGGTTATCCCAAAGGGATGTGCGCAACGTTGGAGCCTGACCTTTTTTAAATAATAAAAGTGTTTGCTTTTCCTACTTATTTGTAAATGAGTTTTTACTGCTATATGTATGTTATTTACATACTTTGCTTCAGTATATTTTTATTTATAGGGCAATGTTGGTCCATGACTCGTTGGTATTTTTCTCTTTCATCAAAATACTTAAGTATTTATTCAGATGCAATTATCCTTTTCTTTTGTTATCTCGAATTCAAAACACAACAAGCAGTCGTACTCCGTCTTAAAACAGCTTAAAGATTTATACGACACCGCTTTCAACCAACCTCGTGAATATTTCCCGACGCTTGCTGAACTACTAGAATGACTAATGAAATAAATATTCTAATTGTTTGCACAAGTACTGCTGGCTTCATTTACAATGAAAAGGCGCGTCCAAAGCAAACATAACGTAAGTCGACAAAGCGTATTCTAACGCTCAGTATCCTTTAACAGAGCCTTTGTTGCGAATCTCCTCTGGTGTTGATGGAACATTCGCAGTTAACTATGCGGCTCAAGTTATAAAATATTTACTTGACTGAGATGGTACTTAGTCGTTGTAAGCTAAGGAAAACTGTCTGGGGTTTATAATTGGTACATACATAAGAAAAAAATATTGAATAGTAACTAGTTGTTACGGATGTTTAGAAAAACAAAGAAAAATATATTAAGTTATTCGTTGGCAAAGGTGTCATGCTATTTTATTATAGGTACATCATGATTTTTGTAAGACCATAGTAATTATTATAAGTACTAAAATAAACCAAATACACTGTTTTTGTTTACCTAAACCTAGCAGGATATAATCTAGAACTTTTGTTATAAAAGCATCCCGCATTAATTTCCAATATACAAGACCCCTTCAAGAAGCCCAGTTTATGTTTTAATACGTTGTAAAGCCAGATCGCTTTCGTCTCCACCTTAGGGCAACCACGGTCCTGTTTACATAACATAACGTAAGACCGCTTGCACCCAACCGCCAGCACACTGCGTGTCCTCTTTCCCCGTACCAAGTAAACTTACTCCCACAATAATGTACCAGAGATAATGCACTTTCAGCTAATTCCGAGACACTTGAGTCTTGATGAATTGTTTAATTTACACTTTGTGGTGAAGGCAACTTGAGATAGCAGTGTTAGATGTTGCATAACGACATCCTTGTTAAGGTTGGCGTTAAGCGTTTCGAGATCATTAGACTACGATTTGCATATTTAGTTCTCTTGTGTGCTGTTTGTGTATTCAAAAGTACTCCTGTTATTGTTAGTAGTCGCATTTGTTTAAGTCTAGTTTTAAGCTTAGAAAATCGTTTAGAATTTTCTTGTGAAATAATGCGTTGATAATGATATGCCAATCAAGAATGATAACTAGATAAATAAAAATTATCTGTTAAAAAACATCAAGAGCGTAGTTACAAAACAAACAACATTTCTGGATCTATTTCATTTACTACGTAACTCACAAACTTATGGTACAATCTAGAACACATTATCTCAATACCAATGAAGTATGAAGGCTGTTAAAAATCTTATTAAGGAGATAAAGCATAAACACATTTTCTAATACAAAATATAAATGGTCAGTGTTATGCACGGGTGAGGCAGTTAATTTTTACGATAATCGCGGCCGCATGCAGTGGGCGGGATCATTGTTAGTTTAACATACAGACTTGGGCAGAAATTACAAGTTAGCTTACTATTAGAGAAGGGCTTTTAAATCGGGATATTAGGTCAGGTATCTTTATGATATGGATGTTTGGAAAAATCTTAATTTTATCACGTATTTCAAGGCGAAGTTGATTGCATTCGCTTTTTGGGTTTTAGACGCTGTAAAATTAGTCAAATTTCATTACAGAATTCAATCTGAAAAGCGTTCTATATGATATGTAGATATTTGTATGGTCTAAATAATTGTTTGAAATTGCGTATTATAACTAAAATAGCCGAAACAATCTTGATTAAAGTGGCCAGAAGTATAAAAATGTAAGAGGTTTACCCCCAAAAATTGGTAATGGGGGCGAAATAAAATATGTTACTAAACTAAGTCGCTATCTGTACTGTACTTTATTTATATTTTCTAAAGAAAAACTTAGCTCGTAAAAGTTATCCATTCATAAATATTTTTATTTTTATTAATGAAACGCCTCCACCTGTAAGTTTCTGCGCATTCTAAGGCCACAAGAAAAGCCTTAATGAAACAGCTACCCAACACGCGTTGTCGAGGTCTTCTAAGAATAAACAGTGTGCCTTACCTGTTCATTATGTGTATTCCATGGAATAGCTTAAAGTTTTCCATTATACTGTATATTTAATTATAACCGCAACATAACTTTTACCATTATAAAAACGAGTTTAAAAAAAAAAGCAAAAAGAAAAGCGAATAAGAGTAATTTAAAGCTTATTCAAAGATCATATTCTACTTAAATTGATATTTGAAGAAGATCAACCTGTAACAGTCCGTGTAAAATCAGTGTACATGTAAATAAACACAAAAAAAATGATCACACCAAAATTCATTTTAAAGGGATATTCCAACAGTATTATTTGATTCAAAGCCAAATTTTATCCAAATTGGAATCGTAACAGAACACCACAGCGCTTTGATGCAAAGCTGGCCATTGGCATCACCCTATAGAAATAAGCGCGAATACAAACAAAATGAGTTCAGTCCCGTGAATTTACTCTGAGGTCATAAAACAGGTCCTGCACTGTACTAAGAGCGAGATGTCGCTACTTGCTGTGTATAGCACTGTCTCGCTTCCACAACGACAAGGCATCTGCTTAAGGACACATAGTACAAGAGATGACCCTTTCATTCATTCATTAAAAGCAAACGTTTCAAACGATGGATAATAGACTCTTAAATCGATTACTCACGTGGAAGCGTCAATAGTCCTCGTAACATACGTCAATTAACTTCGATTTTCGAAAACGAACACGGTGAAATGCCGATTGATCGAGTTCTCGATTCTCGGTTCTCGGTTCCAGTTAGACCATACATTACCTTACTTGGCTAATAAAGCCTGAAACAGCAACGAAATTAAGATTAATTTGCACGATTTTCCTAAGAATGCTTAGAACGGAATTGTTTCGTTGTTTTAAGCTTCGATATAATAGATTTTTATCGACTAATTGTGTTTGAGCTATTAGTAGTGACGTTTCATGTTCGTAGAAAATTAATCACGAGTTTATGAATTGTTTGTCTCCCGGAATAGGGAGTAAACAAGCTTTCGAACTAGCTGTCTATACATTGAAGTTGTGTATATATTGAAGTTGACATGTTCAGTGTATATGCGAGAATTTGATTGTCACTCCTCTACCTGTTCCAATAACTGAAGTGCTATCAAACCTGTGACACATATCTCAACGATCGCTACGTACGTGATTCTATCATACATGTAGATTAAAGGATTCAAAAACATTTGACTTCACAACTAACAGCACAATAATTACAAAATACAATCACTGATTTCAGTAAGCCGATAACACATTTAATGATTCGCAAAGTGCCATTGTTCCAAATAATTATAAATTATTCTGATTTCCTATTGTTTTGAATTAGAACCTGTTTTGATCTGATATTGCATTACTATTTATTAAACAGTTTTGGTCATTAAAGTTCGTGTATTTATGATTGTTGTTCAACCATTATTGTAATTGCGGGATGCACTTGTTTCGCGCTCCTAAATTATTGTTAATACGTGTAAATGTGATTTTAGATTCGTATGTATGAAATGACTTCCCATAGCATTAACTTTTATATGTTTTTAGATAACAGTTCTTTTTTATCTAGTATGCTGGGTCCCATTCCCACTTTTGGGCACAGACTCATTTAAACCCTTCACCGATTTTCCTTCTTGAACCATTGGAAACCGGTCCACGCGGTGTGGTCATATCATCTTTGGTTTATTTACTAACTTTTTACAACGAACTTTACTGCATACTTATTACTAAGTAAAGTTTATATTCATTACTGTACATAATATATTATGTGAGGCAATTGTAACTGCAGTGCATTAAGTTAATAACTATAGCCATATAATAAGCGTCTGGCCAATAGACTGTATCAATTTGCACACTTCATTTAGCAATTAAAGCCCTGCGTTTATGCTATGACAATAACAATTGAGACATACATTACATTCAACATACAATTAACTGATTGGCAATTTCGTCTTGTTAGAGGCGTCCACCCAATGTGGCTAATTGCACTGGGACGGTCTCGAAGACAATTAGCAAAGCGCAGCCAATCATTATGCGAATTAAGTGTTTCAATATATTATACTAAACACATTCCAAGAAGTAGTTTTAGTTTGAAGCAGAAGTTTAGGAATAACTATCAATGGTGCCGAGTTAGGAAAAATGGATGTAGAAGTTTTTGAATGCACTTGCCTCTTGCCAATCCACGAGTATTCTTTTACTCTTTGTATCAAATGTCTTAAAAAGCAGCGATTGTTAGAAAATGTTTGATTTGTAAGATTCTAGAAAAAAAGGAAAAGTGGGACGCTATTACTAAGGCTTCGCTGACAGAATTGTCCGTTCATCTTTCACTAGACTTGCGAAATCCTCAGGGCCAACTCACGGTTAACCGGCAATTTTTGCCTTTTGACCGACAAATTTTAGGTAATCGGAAATTTTGTTCTGAGCCAGTTTAAAACGTACTTTAGACATTATCCGTTAAAGCTACATGTGTGAACAAGCCTGGGAAACGGGTGGAACTGGCTGGTAAGTTATAGGCTGCGGCTGTCTATGGTGGGATCGAGTTACTCGCCTCATCGACTGGTAAAAATGTAATGTACAAAATAAATCGACTCTCATTTGGAGGTGGCACGTGGATGTGGCGTATGAATTTTAAGTGTCGTTGGTAGTTTGCTTTAACTTTGGTGTAATCCAAAATAAATTTAGCATGAGTTTATTAAAAAAAAAAACTTACTAAAGAAATACAAAATGGTATGGTCAATGAAAGAGTTGCCTAATTCCTGATCCTTTGTTTATATTGCTTAATATTTGGTCATTGTCAGCAATATAATCTAATTATTTTTGATGATGTTTATAGCCAACCGCTGCCAACCTGTGTTCAAAATTTTAGTTATGAAGAATTGAAGGAAAAATTAAATACTTTGCTTATAAATGAAATATATAATATATGATATTAAAGGTACCAATTAACTTATTATCTTTTGTTTAACAGTTTTAGATTCTTCTTAGCTCTATGTAATTTGTTGGAAGGACTCTCACAATGTAACCCTATAGCTGCAGCGTGCCCACGGTGGCGATCTCCGCTGGTGTTCACTGATCAACGTCACTGACTCCGGAATTTGGTGACGTAATAATATTTTAGTTAGGTAATTCAGTGAGTTGCTGTATTGTAGGGACCATTTTATTAGTTAAAAGGTACATACATACAGTTCACATGAATATGAATCAGTCAACACGAATAGCCAAATATGATTGATCACTACAACAAAAAAAAACATACTGCGCACTTCGTTTCGCAAGTTTGATCCCAGCCAGAAAATGACAAACATTTGTGAGATCCAATAAATCTAGGTGCAATCGGACTTCACTCCGCACCGATTTTTTCTTAATTAGTACGTCTTTATCAAATTGTCCAAGAAACTTCTGTACTTACGTACTAGTTGGTTCAGCTCACAGTTTTAAGACAATTTAAATAAACTCTCGTACTTATTTTATAGTTATTGCTATTCTTTGCACAGACTTTTGAACTCAGATTCAATTCAATATTTTCTTCAAGAGCCAACCCTAAGACCCCCAACCCCAAGACCAATAACTAAGGCTTTACAGTCACGTTTCAAGACCCTGAATTGGTTTTACTGAAACATTGCTTACTTTGAGCAAATTTAAATAAAGTTGGACATATAGATTGGCTTAAAGCCAATAATTTCCAAACGTAAATAAATAAATAATAAATAAATAACTGTACGCAAATAACCTAGTGACGTATTAAATTAAACAGATTTATAACATCAACATGGCTACCTATTCTACCGTTCATAATGACTGATCCCTTCAATAAACACAATCAATTTAATTGAGTATTCAAGCATCTTGTTTAGAGGATGATCGTAAACTAACAGCATAGTATAATAGGGAAATTAAGCTTCGTATCATAATTAATTACCTTGTATCATGAGGAATTATAGACAATCGTATAATTAATAATATACTGTATTCTATTCAGTGTTTGAAAGGAATTATAAAGGTTTTTTAAGCAAAACGAAGCAATTAATATCAACAGTCATTATCGATTATTTAAATAACAGTGAAATAGCAGTCAGAACACTCAGTGCATAGTGCTTCGAGGGAACTACGCTTGATGTTTTTTTGGAGGATAAAATCAGAAATAAAAGTATTTGGAGAAGAATTAGAGTGACCTACGGAGCCTGTGGAGTTAGCAAGCTACAATAGCAGTGTGATGGCCTTGGAGTAAACAAGTCCTTGAGTGGAGATCCTGGATACCTAAGACCTAAAAAAGGTAGATTTTACTGGTTGAGAAAAGAGGGGAACCGAGTGCTATGACATGGTTTGGGGTAAGCTTTGTCCCGCTTAGTAATAAGTCACTGCACCAACTACAGTCATGGGATCGCTCGCACTTGCTCTACCCTACCTTGCCTTGCAAAAAAAAAAACGAAACCGTTGTCCATAAATGTCATCTTTCAATTTTACTTCGTCGTCATGTCAATTCCGAGTCCGCAGTATGCTTAGTAGCCCGTTCCCAACAACATGCATATGGGGGATAAATTTGAAAGTTCTCTTCAAAACCAAAAACCGAAATCACATTTAATATACATCGAATAAACATACTCGATCGATATCCATTGCCACTGCTCTCACTACTGGTATCATTAATATTAAATCCATTCAATGTTCAAACACAGATTATAAAGGGGACCGTCTATGATAATTACTTGTACTATATACATCATAAGCAGCTTGTGTCTTAGACGCCATTAATTTGATCTCATGTACGCTTCGGGGAACCCTAGTATTCTATAAGATTGTATAGAAAGTGCCATGATTAGGGGACGATCGGAGAGTTTCATGGTACGGGGAGAAATACTATCTTATATCTATGCTCTTGGTAATTAGCTATTGATTCACTGCTCTATATATATTCAATGATATAAGAAAAGAAAGAAAAAGAATAAGAGAGCACTCGTAGTATATTTTCAGCTAGTGTTAAGCTTCCATTATAATATCATTAATTTGTCATGGACCAAGTTATTCAACCTATATCAAATGTTATCTATATGTATATAATATATAAATGTTATGTATAAGTTGTTTTTTTGTCCCCTGTTTTGGTTACGATTGATCATGCAAAGTCTCATGCGAAATAGTAAATGATAAGCCTAACTGCCTAGTTTCATATATAACTATTATGTTTTACTGTTAGATATTTATCAGAGCATATTTAGACCGTATTTCCATATAAGTGCTAAGGCGATTTGAGTTAAGATAAAGGTAATTTAAAACTGAAACCTTCTTAGTGCGAAAGTTAGCACACCTTTCTCAGATAATAAATTTTATAAAGTGGGTGTTGTGGGTACATCTAGTAATATGATATTACAAACCAAGTTTCCTTAAACGAGCACATTACTTGTAATTCTGTCGCTCTCTAAGCTACATATTATGCTTGATGCGTTTGAACTTATGCCCTTATGCCTGTAATATAAGTTCTTCTAGCAAGACTACATAACACTTGGTTTTCTCCACTGGAATTGAAGGAGCGAGATGGCGTATTACACAGCGCTTAACAGCCTCTCGCTTACACAATAGCAGTATCCTTCGTTGCGAGCTCATCGTAAGCATGCAGATCAGTTATCGCTTTAGTGTTTGAACTGTACCTTTCGTAATGCTATCAAATAGTTTACTTTTGTGCACTCGACGAAAACATAATAATATCAATATTAACCAAGCGGAAAAAAAAATCAGAAATGTTACTTTAAGTTGAAAAAAGCCGCAATAAAATTGAGGAAACACAACATGAACAACAAAACCTTTTAAGTTTGCACAAAAGAAAAAATGCGTCACCTTCAATGAATATGAAATAATACATTAATTTAAAGATGTTGTCTTAATGCTGGGAATATTTTAAACAATAGAAATATTCGATTTGCATTTTTATTATTTCCAGATAATATCATTTATATTTTATGCAGTAAGTAAGCCACGTGACTAATCTGCCCAAAAATTAATGTAGGTACTAACTTACATTGGAGTATACTCTTCTATTGTTAGTTTGATTAAATTAGAGCCATAGTTTATCTTCACTTATAGACATACGATCTTGGTACTGTTGCATCTATTTCTGCTCACGATCACTTGCCTACGTAACTTGATCTCAATTATTATATTAGCATTAATTCACTAATGCATCTAATAACCGATAAGTTTGCCATCTTCTCAGGCGGCATAATATACACAAAGCCTTTGTTTGCAGCAACATGAGTACTCCGTAGTTCAGAAATTACATTATACAGTTAACGTAACCTGGTGATGCGAGATACAATCATATTAGATTTAATAACATTAATAAATATACATTACTCAGTTGTTCAACTAAACGTTATGCGTCAACCAATCTTCACCCCGCTTTAAATGTATTCAGCCTGACAAAATCTCTTAACCTAAAAAATCCAACGACAGCTAATATAAGAAAAAAATATTTTGCCTCGTAAATGAAAACCTCCACGGTTATATTATGTGAAATCTCAAGACTAGCTCGTTGGAACGTTTCAGGTAAACCTGTATCTATATTTCTAGGAAGAAAGAAAATTAAATTTAACTTGAACAACTTATATGTTACTTCACGCAGCGCAACTTTTCTCTAAACGTACAGAAAAAAAAAGTTCACTTACTTTTATAATGTTAGCTCACCAACAATTTAGTTAAGGTAATGATGTTTGCTGGGGTTTTGCCAAAACAAAAACACAAGTAGACATTACGCGAGTACTTCATTACAACAGGCTTAGCTGATTCAAAAATCTGGAGCACGGAAAAGGATTTACATTTTCAACCTGCGAGTAAAATAAAGCTATAAAAAAGATGAACCTAGATTAAACAAGCGCTTTTTATACCCGCACTTACCTACTACCATTAGAGAATCATTATGGTTATATGAAAGTGCCATTTTCCCCTTTAAAATACGACTCGTGACATAATATAATAACGTCACCCATCCGAGGGATTTTGATGCACACTTTGAACATGCAAAACAGTACGCTTCATGAAACCATAAACTGCACTGCAGTGTACGGTGATTCAGTAAAGTATATTAAATTACAGGTAATAAAAAACTTTACAATGGGTGGTAAAAAGGTACACATTGGCGGTACAACGGCAAGCCTGTGAGGGATGCACGCTTGCCTGCACCGGCCTGTGATTTTATGCGACATTAAATTAAGGAAGAGGATTTATGCAACGCCTTAGTCGGTATGACCAATGGCTTGGCGGACAAAGTATTGTGAAGGAAATTATTGTATTATATTCACATAACACTCAACAATGTAATAGCGTCTTATGAAGACGATACTTACTTACTATATGCTTTTAAAGTACGACTATTGTTGCGTTGGAACAGAAACGCCGCCACGCATTGTGTATTGCGGTCCTGCTTACATAATGGCAGAGATCGTAATACTTTTAACGTCAAATATCAATTTAATTTTAGAAAAATAAAGATTTCAGCTAAACGATGCTTCAATCGATGATCAATTTTGTGATACAATAAAATAGGATACAATAAAATTGTATCACAAAATTGATACGTTTTTCGTTACCCCATTTGCACGAAACTCACTGTCTGACTCACACGGCGAATTATCTCTGTGGATTTTTGATCATTGCCACAAAGAAAGCAAGATTATATAAAAATATTAATCCTCACAACATCCAGCTGTCAACAGTATTTCTCCTCGAATTTATTACTTTAGCAAAATTATATTTAGACTTGATGCTATGAATATATTTTCTTCTAACATACAAGTACACATATATTTTCCTTGACGTTATACAAGCCAGAAAATGTATTATAATCTGTAAGACGTACAGATGTAAAAAAATATCTTCAAAGGCACACTCTCGTAAGCTTATCGACTTCGCCACTCCACTGATTTCTTGAGTAACCTAATTTCTTTAGGCAAAATATCTAAGTTAAATATAAGTAGACTGAATGTTTTGCTATAAAAAAAAACTTTAATCCCTAAAACTTTCCATAGTCAAAGCCTACTTGATGCAATGTTTGGACAATGATGCCAAAGAAAATTTTAGAATGGTGTCTTAAGGCGGGATTTTAATTTCTGGTTCTTATTAAGGGATTATAATCTGATAATCGATATTAAGTGACATAGTAAAAAAGTAAGCAAAAAGATGTTTAAGTAATTGCTAGTTATGACATTTTTTATTTTTCAGCTGAGCGAAGTTAAAAAATATTTTTCTTCGTTGAGAATTGAAGATCAGTTTTGTTGAAAGATGTGGCGCCAACTATATAACGATTCGTATATTTTTATTGGTAAATTAGCTTTATGTTTTTTTTTTTACTTATATTATAAATGATCTAACCCTCGATGGTAAGATAATTTGTAGTTGTAACATCTCAAAAAGTAAAAAAAATATTATTTTCTGTAGACTCTACATTTTGGGAACTTCTAAATGTGTGAATTAAATTTCAAAACTTAATCAAATTTAATACACACCACACCGTTATCACAAATACTCGTCTCAAAGACTCAGTCACATCTGTCATCTGTAACTATATTATTATAACTAAGAACCATATGAGAGACTAACAGCATTTACTTGACGTAGCTATTCTGTCTAACTTCGTAAACTAATTCATGCAAATGTTCGAACTCTTTTCATTACACAACTTTCCAAATTAGATCAAATTATACATCCAAAGTGGAATTCTTCAACTGTTTCTCAAGTCCGTGGCAGCAATAAATTCAATGCGAACAAATAAGTTACAAAATTAGCCCTAACTTAATTGTTGATAAGGGAATAGAGTTTTTAAACTTTGAAATAATGAGCAAAACGTTTTTTGTTTAAAGATAAGGAGTCCTAAAGGTACAACAAGAATTAAAACAAATACTTTAAAAGAAAATGATTCGGTGTGGGCTTAGTCAATATTAATATCATAAAATAGAAGCTTAATTGCAAAATATTTTTAGCAAAAAGCCAACGACACGCGGTATTCCCAGGCGGTCACCCATCCAAGTACTAACCGCGCCCGATGTTGCTTAACTTCGGTGATCGGACGAGAACCGGTGTATTCAACGTGGTATGGACGTTGGCGATAGCTCTACTAAAACAGCTCTACCGTTCCGTCTGACGGAATTAAAACGCGCCAATAGAATCTCTATGTTATCTCTATCTCCCTCACTTTATATTTCTTACTCTTTCAGTCCCCCCACACATTTAGCAACGCGTCACGCACACTGATGTCAGCGTTGACCTTGTAGTTTTTTTTAACGATATAAACGCTCAAGTTCGTCGCTACGATTCTTTTATTTATTTTGTAGAAATAATAACAAATTAATAATTAGGATAATTTATTAATCTACACTTCAAAAAAATAGTAATTTAATTATTGATTGTTTTCATTATTTATCAAAGGAAGGTGAATTATACAAGTTTTCTGAATGCTAGTCCGATACCGCGTTCATTTTAATAATAGGCTACGTCACAAAATATATACGGATTCTGCGACTGAACAGAAAATTTGATCTAGCTATCGCCAACGTCCATACCACGTTGAATACACCGGTTCTCGTCCGATCACCGAAGTTAAGCAACATCGGGCGCGGTTAGTACTTGGATGGGTGACCGCCTGGGAATACCGCGTGTCGTTGGCTTTTTGGTTTCGTTTATTTTTCAATTTTCATATATGTATAGTAATATTTTTTTATTTAACTCTCCGCTTTTTAGTACCTCCACATTTGAGATGAACGATACTTTACTTTTAAGTAGGTACTTTATTTAAAAAAAAACTGGCGTTTGCAGTTTAGTTAGTTTAGTTTAGTAGACTCTGAATGTAAAGTTTAGTTTCATATTGATAATTAAGTAAATACTCTACTCTTAGAAATGTAAGAAGCTGAATAATAATTAACGTGTTGTCGAATATTCGTGATAAGCATAACTGCAGATTTAATTTGGACCAATCTCATACCAAGCACTCAAGCGGGTATCCATTGACCATAATAGCTACAAGGACTGCTCCAGTATTCAATATCCTTTGTTTCAAACTGCTACTGAGCAGTAGAAACCAATGCGAGTACATAAAAAGAAAAAAAAAGCATTCAAATAAGGCTACTAATACAATGGACGGCACCCGTACTTGCCCATCCTTCCTTTATCTTTGTATAAGAGGTGCAAGCGACGAAGAGGATGTTATAACCGTCTTAAGATCTCTAGCAAAAGATAAATGTAGAAGACTATAATTATAGTTTACTATGCAGTTGCCTCTTCAAAAAGTCGGTACGGTCTTCTCTAAGCAGGTCGTTATAGGACCAACCTTCGGCAATATTCAGCATCTATCGTTAGAATATCGAATGAATATTGGTGAGGTAACATGAGAACTATGACAAAGTGGTGTGTCGAAGACACTGACAGGCCACCGATCATTGGAACCTGCCAGGCTATTCATACGATTCTAGGAACTCTGGGGCCGAACGAAATTCCTGTCAAGATTGAAAATTGATTCGATTTTATGGGACGACAATGCTGCTTCACATGCTCAAAAGGATTTTAATAAAAGAACAATAATAAATAAGAAAAATAATGCAGGCACAGATTTTTCTGGTCAAGAATTTTTCATGTAAATGGCTTTTAAATGCAATGTGAACATGCAGAATAATTTACGACTAGTAGACTAGTATTTTCGTAAATACAGTCTGAAGACGTGTTATTAAGCAGCTTTCTAGTTAGCACCGCCTCTAGGATAGCAGGATTATAAAAGCTCACATTAACCAGTCACGGTTTCTTCAAAGTAACTATGAAATTTACTTGATCGATGTCCTCAATACATCGATTTACTTTATTTTTCCTTTTAGCACCAACTTCTTACAATTACCGGCCATGCAAGGTGATGCTTCAATAAGCGAAACTTAATCATGACTATAAAAACTAAATGACACGCTTTACTAGTGCTGCGAACAATAGACATTAAAATTTTATCGATAAATTACACAGCTCTGTTTACCGTAGGCTAATAGATTGCACTACATATCAAATGAAACGTTAATTATGCACCTATTGAATTTGAAATATGAATCATGTTTACGCAATCGAGCTAATGCTTGAATGTTTACACTAAACATATTATTCAGTTTGGCTTTTCAGGCTAATTATGATAATGGTAAAATAATGTCAAATTGTTAAATTTAATGACGCAAGCAAATCAATTTATTATCAGAATATATTATTCGTTAGAAATTATCGAGTACGGACTTTATGTGCCATTTGTAAGTGTTTCCAATAGACATAGTTTACCAGATTGTCGCAGGCTTTCATAACTCACGTATCGCATAAAAATACATACACGTAGCAACAAACCGTTTAAATTGTATCGATACAGCTCACATACGTGTGGCAACACTATATAATCCGCCCGCGGCCTGTACTCGAGCAAATTATACACTGCATCGCTCACTCTTACAGTTTGCACCTCTCGGTCGTTTCGCAAATTTATATGAATCATTATTGGGTTGAATTATAGCACGGCGTCGTGCCGAGGGACCGCCGTTCACGGACGTGAGAAGACGTTGTTCCCGTAGGAGATGCGTGATTACTGGATTGTTACCATTAGCCTTTCACCTCGGTCATGCAGACTTGTGTGTATAACTCTTAATTTGCACTTTTAAGACGATGCGATAATTGCGTTCAGAGTATTTGGATAGACAAGATATCGAGTCGTCTTATATGAACAAGACATACACTTTATGTTTTATTAGTAATACAAGATGATAATAATGAAATCTATATGATAATGAAATAACGAAAATCTGAATAAGAAACTTTACGGTAAACAAAACTGTTATACTTGTCTTATTTTTAGTTTGTATGAGTATCTAGAATTAAATAGATCATTGATATTCAATGTTAGCTTACTTCATCCAGCAGATATGGATAGCCAAGTTATAAATTCAAGAGTCCGTAAGTCACCGCATCCAATATTTCATCGCTGATTGTTCAGAGCGCATCAATAACGCATAGAGGTGTTATCAAGTTTCCTTTAACGCTGGTTAGTCCTTACGTATCGTGCTTGACCGTGCATTGTAACAATAACGAACATTTGCGTTCCCATACCGTTTAAAGTACTTCATGCTAATGGACCAAGATCCTATAGCCGTCAGACCTTACTTTCTGAGATAGCAAAATGTGGATCAATAGAAGAGTATCATCGTCATCTATAAATGTGCTGCATGTTTATGAAAACATGTTCTTTCTATTTGTTAGTTCAGTACTTCTTGGTTGACTGGTAGAGATTGCCTCTGGATGAAGTCCGCCATTGTACTTATTTGTATAATGTTTTAAATACATTAATAAATAACCTATCACGAACAATATCGGACACTTCCCAACGACAATAATTCTCACCAGATCCAAAAATCGGAAAGCTTCGTCTTGCTTACTCGTATTTTTGTACTGTATTGGACAGATCCATGTTTGGAAGCCTTCGAGCATCTAAATTCGAACATCAAAGTTTGTTGTAGGTAGATACCTATCATTTACAGTCGGTTTCTCTGTAAATATAAGCTCAGGAATTTCTGGAATCTGGGGCCATGAAGGAAAACTAGATGTTATGGATACTTTACCTTTCGTAATTATATTTTTAAGTATTTGCATTAGGACAATATTACAAAAAATACTTCAAACTTGAAACATTATATTTTTTGCAAATATTAAGCACATTGACAATATAATCATAAAAAAAGATAATTGTGAGGAAGGAGATGATTTGCGCTTTGTTTTATTTCGAAACCTAGGAGGTTTAAATTTATATTTCCTTTCACCTATAGGTTCTTCTTTAAGCAAAATTTGTTCTGTTCGAAACCTTAATTTCTGTTTCGGATTGATAAATTTATCATCATTGCATGCTGAACTGTTGCAAAAATAGTATATTGAATTATAAAGTGGCTTGTCTATACATCCTCTTGAAACAAAATCGGTTTCATCATCGATATTTGTGTAGCAAAGTTGATTACGACCACACACCATATAGTCAGCACTGTAAATATATAATATGGTATTTAATATAATTAATTAAATTTAAAGTAGAGGTGAAAAGAATTGAGAAAAGTTTCCCACTTTTTGCCATATCTGCAGTTTTTATCCGATGTTGGATTGGTTCCTTTGGTTTCACAAACTTTACACATAAGATCCATCCCTACTATGGGCAACTGAAGTCGAGCGTTATCATATTCCCAATCGCTGACTTTCTTATATTCGTAATGGCTGGTATCGAAGGCAGGTTTGTCGTTACAGAGAGGACATTTGCATATAAACGTTCTATTTAACCTTCCTGGTAAGATACAACCCCTTTTTATAAATAGAGGATGAAGTTCCGTGAAACAGTGTTCAGCATCGGCACATTGTTTGTGTGGCATGCTGAAACGAATGGTTAAATCAGAATAATTCCCATGAAGTAAAGTTAGCTACAATATTTATGATTATTCGTCAAGGGTTTGTTTGTTCAACGTTGAAAATGAAATCAGAACGATTAATACTTACGAAACACCGTCATAGCAATTGTCATCACTTCTTAAAGTTGTATTGGTAAAGCATGAGTAGCAGTCCATCCCTGAAAATGTGGTCAAATTTATTACTTCTTTTGATTCGACGTTTCTTCGTGATCTCATCGTTTGCAGCTCATGAACTTCATTTCCCTCTAAGTTTTCGTGCGGTTTATAATTTTTTATGGAACATTTTTCAAGTGCATTGATTTTTTTACCATCCCCAATAATATTTGTTTTCTTAACGGCACCATCCGCAATTTCACGGAACATAACCTTATCTTGTCTTGATAAATTTTCAGATTTTTCTGAAACAGTTTTCCGATCGGTTTTGATCATATGGAATAATGAAACTAATAAGAGAAAACCCAAAAGTTGTTGAATGTATAAAATCGACATTTTGCTGGCTATTGTATGAGGAAAATCAATGTCATTGCCTTTTTTAATTTACAAAGTAATTGTCATAGAAGTTTTGTTGTCAGGGTATTAAAAAGTTTTAATGTGGCAATATTTATTATGATAATTACTAGTTTTGCTAAACGAAATAATTTTAACTTTTGATTTTGACCCTAAAAAAATGAAGCTAAGCTATTTAGATTACACTTTTTGTTCTCTTCCGACCCCATTTTTGTCCAGAAAATATTACTGGTATAATGGTATGGTCTTTGGAATGTCTACTAACGTACCGATAGGTACTTCTTTGGATTATGAGCTAGAATAAATTAATTATATAATTTATTTGATATTAATAATTTCATTTAAAATTCCTTTACAATGGACTAGTTGTAAAACACGAAAATTGTTTGTTGTAAATTTGATAACATATAGCAATAAACATAAAAAGCCCTTTTAACGCTGGCCTATAATAATTGAAATCGATCTCAGTGGCGTGCACTTGGAGAGGCCTATGTCCAGCAGTGGACTGCGATAGGCTGATGATGATGATGATGATTGAATGTTTACCTTAAAACTAAGTATATGGTGTAACTCCTAAATGTTTTTATGTACGTAATGCCGCATTAAAACCTTTTTACTTTGATTACAAAAAATCTAATTTCTATCTAGCATGAAAATAAAACAAACAGAATGTCATTTTGCTCATAGCAAAATGTCGATCATAAACTTACATATACTTTTATATTTTTTTGTATTCTTTTTACTATTTCACCGGATTAAATGCAACGTGGGTGCTTTAACAGAACAAAAGCAAAATGCATCAAGATCTCAATATGATATTTTTAGCAAAACTTTGGATGGAACCGATAATTCGACAACTGTTGAAAATGATGGTATGAAACTGAAGTTAAATGGCGTATTTAAAAATATTCTAGATGGTAATTCGAAACCACAAGAGAAACTTGAGCCAAATAAAATTGAAGGCGTGCTATCGCTGAGGTTGCGAAGACAAGCGAATGATTATACCAACTCCGGCGACGATCACGGAGACGAAACAGGGCTAGAGGAACCTTTGGCAGAAAGAAAAAGAAAGAGATTTACAACCAAGCCTCCTCCCACTAGTACTACTCCGAAGAAAAAGAAACGTAAATCAAACGCCCATTCGATCCAATCATCGTTGTGTATGATTTCATCACTAATTTGTTTGACATTTATAAAACCTATAATGTTATATATTTGAGGTAGTTGTAAACTTAATGCCAAAGTTGTGAAAATTCTACGTATTACTGTCTTACATTAAAACATTTTGATATCGTTTACCCCAGTCATTGTTTTGATTTAATATAGTAAAAGCCAAGCTAAAAGCAAGAATATAATTACACAAAATATGTGGTGTGGAACCCGTTATGTACCAATAAGACACATACGATAACATGCCGAAGCAAGATTTTACAACGCGAATTTAAAAAAATCTCAGCAAAGAGTATTTTATAGCAATCCACAAAAGAAATTTGAAGTTTTAAGTTGTGATGACTTATGTCACCTTCAATTTTGATTTCTGCAATGAACATAATAAGAATTTTACACTTACTTTTATTTATATTTATTATTTACGTGAAATGCGAACTTAAAGAAGGATTAAAAAGTAAGAATCTCTTACCTTACTTTAGACGAAAGGTAGAAGAAGTCGAAGATACAGATGTAGTAGAGACAACTGAAACTGACGATCCCCGTAATTTAGTATCATTTTTGGTTAAAAATGTGAGAGAAATCTTTGATGATGATGTAGTAGAAAATTCAGAGCAAATAAAAGAAAAGATTGCCGCGACTAGAAAACCAAAAGCTAGAAAACCAACTAAAAGTTCAATTATAGCTACGAATGTCACACTCAGTAGCACAACATCTGCTGTTTTGTATAGACCAATAATTCCTATTTCAACTACTGAAGCTAATATTAGTAGCAGTAGTATTTCTACTTCTACTTTTACAAATGATGTGACGCTAGTTGAAATTTTACCTCTTACTACTTTGCTAGATAAGAAGCATGAAAGCACTGAAAACCTCGGAATACAGATAAGGAATGATGTCCTACACCTTACAAAAGATATAAATTACTATTCTAAAACTGATAAAAAGGAACGGGAAGTTCCCGGTTTTGCATCTGTACAACCATATCCTGTTAACAGTTCAGAATCAGATTCCGAGTTAAGTGATCCGAGACGATCATGTATAATGTGCGATAATGTTGTTTCAGAAGATTGCAATGACCCCAAAAATAAATTGTGAGTATGCGCTCATTATTTAAAAACAAATATTCAATAACCAGATTTGTCTTAAAGTCCAAATAAATTATATTAAAAATGTACAATTAATAGCATACACTTTATATTTGGAAAATTGCTTTCTCTTGTGATTATTGAATTTTCAGAATACCGTCGATAATGTGTGATCGTGACGATGATTTGTGTTATTCGTTGCACACGCCTTTTGGAATAATCGATCGTGGATGCTTCAACGTAAATCACAATCTCACCACCTACGTATGTTCCTGTAATCTTTGCAACTACATATCCATTTCTGAGATGCCGTTTATGTTCTCCAACAAGCGAGATTGGGTCGATAATGTTGTTGAGCTCTCACGTACGAAGCATTTTAGAAGATCTGTGTTTAAAGATATGTCTTGCTTAAGATGCGAAGTTAACACGACCACCAAAACTGGGGATATGCTAGATAGCGCGAACTGCCTGGAAGGAAACATGTATGTACATTTTAATCCCACTATTATTAAGTTACTTTTAATTGTTCTACCTCATCACACGTTTTTTTAAATAAACATTTCCGTTTTGTATTATTTTAGATTTTTTTTTAACCTGAAGGTGCAGTTAAACAATAACGCAAGTGAGGTAGAGCAAATCAGTACAAAATATCGTTCGGAAATTGTCCTTGTGAAGAATTTCTAAATTTAGCCTTTAGCCAAAGTAGTGTAGTAAGTCTATGAACGATTCAGATTAATAAGTGTGTTTCTTTTCAGTGGTAATTTACCAGTGGAAGATTGTGAACTGGATGAGGTTTGTGCAGTAAGAGCCCTCAGAGCCGATGGTTATATTTGGCGAGGATGTGTCAAAGCCCCACTTTACAACTACTGGCTAACAGTTTGCGACCACGATCTTTGCAACTATGATACAATTCTAAACCTCTATGACTTCATCTTTTAAGACAATTTTTCATCAATAGTATACCGTCACTTTTTTTTAGTAAAAGCTTATTTGTATATAATAAACGTTTACTTTTTGTACTGTACATATTTGTTTCATTAAGTATTTATTTTTAAAACGAATACTGAACATATACCATTACCAAGTTTCATTATATAGGTATAGTTGAATTTTAACTGCCATATAGTATATCAACTTTCCAAAAGGCAATACTTTTTTCATATTCATAAAGTCATATTGTCAAGTATTACCACTTTTTTATTCTTCTATTTAGCAGAAATCATTGCACCAATTTTATAAAACATTCAATTTATATTTTGCATTTTACTCCATACCTCGATAAATATTCGTACAATTTATTTCATCCCGGTATTTTAAAGTCAGACATTCCGACTGATGAAACGTTCATATTTATTTCGTTCAACATAAAAAGCAGACGGCGACTTGGGAATACTTTGAAGAAAGCAGTCGAGATCAGAGGGGCAAGCCCTAGAGCCCGTAGGTACCCATAATCTAATTGAATTTCACGGTTGTGGATGCACCCCCTTTGAAGGATTTCATCTGGCGGAAACATTTGTGGGCTCGCCTGTACTAAAACTCTAAACCGCTGATCTGGAAATATGATGTATCCTTGTTCGATTTTACATTCGGTTGCATTTCGGATATGCAAAAATTTTGATTTAAAAACTTTTAGTTTTGATGACAATATGGAAATTTTAGTTACAAAAATATAAAATTGGGCAAGTTTGATATATATTTTTTCACTATAATGGTATCTAAAAATCGACATATATTGTAACCAAACACAACGTCACGATATATAGAGCTGGGCTTTTAATTTTAGTTCCGTTTGTTAGTTGCAGTATTTCATTTATTGCTAAAATACAGATTGTTTTAAAATAAAGTTTAAAATTTTTAGAAAAATTCATATTTTACCCCAAAGGTACAATAAATAACTTTCTAAGATATTTTTACGCAATATTTCCATAATTTAACATACATTTAAAGTAAACTGGGGTGAATCTTGAGAGTACTTTTAAAAATAACGTATCAAAGCTTTAAAACTCAAGTGGCTTGCATTTTTCTTTCGTACCCTGGAGTTCCCTCAAGGAATATACTGAACCCGAAGTCTGTAAGATGTTGTTTTTAAATATTTTATCATAAAAAGAACGCTACTTCGGACGCTATATATTTTTGTATGGTAATAAAGCTAGGGAAAACTTTGCACTAACGTTTTGTTGAGTCTTTTAACAATATTGAGATGAAGTTATTCTTTCTGGTTGACTACAAAGATGTTCGGATTTCTTTAAGAAGAATTAAATGTCTCAAGAACTAGATGGTACTCCTTTGTTACTTATCAGACAGAAGGAATAAAATTAAATGGATAAAAACTCTAGACACTTATACTTAAAGTCCATTTCTCATCAGTGGTTAAGAAAGAGGAAGGCAAGTATGAGCATTTAACTCAAACTTACCTTTATTTAAGAAAAGCTGATGTCGAAACGGAACTTCTGTTACCTGGCTCGTTGCCTGTCTAAAGGCCATAGCATTTTTCCAAAAGAAATAGCTGATTCCAAGCCCTGACCTTAAAGAGAATTCAATTGGTTTTCAAGTGATGATTTTTTGTTCAGTTAACAATGCTATTGAAATTGTTGCTGTATTTATGAAGTTGTGTTTGGTAGTTCCAGTTGATCGAATAAATAAATTAAGGTTAAAGTTTATCTAAAAAGCAGTTCTTTTGATAAAGGGCTCAAAACTATTATTACCCATAAGGTTTATATATATTCAATGTTTTAGGGTTTCAGCGACTCCAAAAGTAGCGAAGGTCTAGAACTCCAATCTTAGAAGATAGGACGACGGATGACAGATGACGGATAAAGATATTGACGATTGATAAAATGTGGATTTTTTATTTCACCTGATTTGAAACAGATTTTTTACCAAATATGGTCTGAAAGCACTGGCTTTGATAGATAATAATTCGATAAGTTACCACGAGCGGATATTAGCATGATACGCAGTCGAAACGTCCCCGTAATGACCGTATATATCTTTTTAATGAACTACTAGCCTGCTTTCGTTATGCGAAAACGAGCTTCCCCGACAATTCACCCAAATATATAGTTAGTTTCACGAATACCGGGAAACTATTTTAATGCTTACGGTAAGTGTATTTTGCCATTATAATGGTTCAATAAAACTATTATTGATGATACCTACCAAATAGGTACATAAACTGGAAAATATATTATTGTTATAAACTAATTCAGCAAGAACAAAAAAGTTATCCAAACTTAAAACCCCAACAACTACTACTATTTGTGCGTCAAAAGAAAAATATTTGAACTCGTCAAGACAAAATTACATATCACCCAGTGATCGGTAGGTTTATCCAACATAAGTCGAAACTGAACAAAAAACATGATAATCACATCTCGAAGACGCGATCATTGCTCGCCCTTGCTTGTTAATAATAACAGTGTTTCAACATGGAACGGATAAGATGGTAATGAGCGGTGTAGGACGTACGCTAGTTTGAAATGCCTTACGGCTCTCTCCGCGTTTCTTTCAACACGTAGCCCACTGTGTGTTTAATGCCTAACGTTCCTATCAAAAGTGAAGTGCGCTTGAAAGGATTTAAGATTCGCAATCGCGTTGCCGTAAACGAGATACCATTTAGCCAAGGGCAAACACACGGCCAGTGTTCTTAGATAAACTGCGTCTATGAAGCTTTTGGTAAAGGGAAAATTATAGTACACCAAGTTTACAAAGCTGGCCTTTTGAGTTCCAAGCGTTTTACACAATCGCATTCCTTTTGTACTGTAAAAGAAGCGGTGGTCCGATTTACGTGCGAATTTCTTTGCGACCGTGGTTGAACTTTGTTGTTTGAAACACCTTAGCATGGCTATAGCAGTACTCTATAATATAACACGTGTATTTAACCACCCCGCACTCAATATTATTATTGCAGTGTACGCACTGTGTAGTATGAGCCGGCAAACTTATTATAACTTTTGAAATAAGCGTGTGAGTTTGTTTGTCGCTGCCTCAAGCTTAGCTCGCTTTATTAGTTTTGTTGAGAACGTAGTTATTATGCAATTATGGCGGATGCATCATGTACTAAGGCACCTCTGAACAGAACTTATAATTGTATACGTCGAAAGGTTCAGGTAATGGCTGTTGAAGAGAATGTGCTGTTTTAATTACTGCAATAAAGATGTAAAAAAAACAAAAAGTGCAGAAACTGAAGTGTTAACGTTATTTATTCGTTTTTAACATTCAAAACACCGCAGAAGCCTGTTTAAGTAAGGACGATGATAAAAAATTGTCCCACTAATGAGCAAGCCTGCTACCCTTACTGGGCAGCAATAAATAACCATTCGCCGAGCGATTTAACTCCAGCAATGAAAAATTAAACGATGTATCTTCGCAATTCGTATTGCGTTTGTAAATATTTTTTAGCTTTCACGATTCAAATGTTTTAAATGGAATGCGACTTATGATTTTTCTTAGTGCTAGGTATATTATACTGTCTCAGACTTCGGGAGCTGAGCATAAAAAAAACTACAGAGAAAGAATTTCGCAACTTAAAATAATACAATGTTTTGAATCGTTTGTAATGAATTGAACTGTCATTAGATGTTGATGCTTTACAAAACTCCAAGTTATTCCACACTCTTATACTCGACTGATAGGTTATGACTCGTAATTATAAGTGTAGTTTAGATATTTACAGCTTTTCGAACAACACGTTATATTCGACAAGGTGTAATGAAGAATAATGACTGTATTTACAAGATTGATTTATGTATTTGAAGTCGCCAATTTGCAAATGTTTGTACTTCAATTTACAAAAGTTATGAAGACTCGGAAGACCAAGTAATTTATCGTTCCCGTTTTATTACAACAGACGTGGTTTGTTTCACCTAATTTGAAATCGCAGTCAGTGGTTACGGATAAATATTTGTCAGACATAAATAACAGTTCGGCTGTGCAGTCTCTTGGACTATTTATAGCAATTAATCGATTTGTAAATATGTAAGAGTTCGCGAAGATGCACGAAATTTCGTATTGAAATATTCAAGGCTGCGAAATATAGGATCAATATTAGTATCAGTTTATTTGTTACATTATATTTTTATGATATGATTATGTTCACATTTTAAAACAATAGGGATTGCTATAGCTATGATTCAACGAAAACTCAAATAGTGCTATGTACAAGTGAAGAACGTTAACTTCTTTCTTAAATGTAATTCAAAAAGTTGAACCACTGAGTTGTTTTTCTGATTATCTTGTTGCATCAGCTCCGTATCGACGATAAAAAGGTTATCATTCAAATATTTCCAATAAGTACTACATTACCACATAAAACGCCGGCGTACTATAACTACCACGTTTAACACAATCCCGTGCGACCATTACGTGGTCAGAGAATCTCATAATTGTGGCGACTTAACACGAAATTCAATAGCGTATTCAAACCGAAACCAAAATTTTGGGAAATTCAACATTCGGAATACTTCAATACCAAAGGGGCAACAAGATAAAGGAATGATAAAACGAATGCCGATCGATATCACCCGTAATTAAGGTAATATTTAAGAAATCTCACCACATTATCAGGAATGTGGTTCTGTCCGCCAAGACAGTAATATATAGCTGACATAAAATCTCGAGATTCGACCAGATAGTACCTGAATAGTTTCCGCCCGTCACCGATCCTTCTAGCTGTTCACAAAAATGTGAAAAATTGTACTGATAACGTCTCACTCTGATCCATCAATGTCGAATTTAAAGACCTCTTTTGTTATTTAATTTCCTATCTAAAATGACTTTCTTTTTGCCCAGAAAATAGAATATATACGTACCCACTTATCTAAAAGTTTTAGACGTGGCGGTTGATGCCTACTTTAAAATAAAAGGAGCTTAAGCTATTTATAATTCAAAGGGATCGACCGACTTACAACGGATTAGGGTATGTTTATTCTAAAGACACCAGGGTCGAATTTGTAGCATTTCAAGTCAAATTTTGTACGGAGAAACAACCACATTATTTGTTTTCTATAATAAGTAAAAAAGCAGTATAATTACTATAATAAAATATTGCAAATATCAGCACCTATTTCAACACTCCTCAAAATCTTCAATATTTTAAAGTTTTATTATTGGACCTCTGTCGGCAGCATTATCACACACCAAACCAACATGATAAGATTGGTAGGTTTTATGATCGCATCAGGGAAAACAACATATGTCAATAAGCCATTGACGATGGAATTCACCGGTACCATTTTATGTTCTCCCATACATTCCATCAGCATTTCATCAAAAATTTATTACAAACAGTGGCTTATTATTGCTTACACGGAATCTGGTTCCGAAAACAAAAGCTTTTTTTGCGCAAACAATACATTTATTATGGCAGAAATTACAGAGTTCATGCTATGGGTATCGTAAATATGCTTTATTTTTATTAGTTAACATAATTTCATGTTTTGTTTTCAAATAGGCTGACTTTTAAAAGCATTGACATCGTCCTAGCCTTTTCCCAACATGCTGGAGTTGTTCTGTCTGTTAGAACCTAAAGAAAAATAATGTTTTTACTTATTTTTTTAATGCATCGATGTCAATAAAAAGTAAGTAAATTAATATCGTACTTTTAATATACTTAAAAGCCTTAGACCAAATGACATCTTAAATGATGTCGGCAAATCTATTATAATGTTGGTATTGACAAAGCTCTTTATAAAGTGTAATAAAAATTAAGACAAACTTCTATTAAACGTAAGTATAAACTACATAAAATGTAGATTTTTCAAGCTTTTGCGGTATCATAATCCAAGAACATTCAAGTTTTTGCCTCCATAATTTTTACATGGCGCGTCGTGTTCAAATAAACGCAAATATCTTGTTCGGCTCTCTTTTTGCAAGAATATTCTTGCGAGAATAAAATATAGTTACATTTTCTATTATACTCTACAAAATAAGTATAATAATAGTAACTACTTAGTTTAATATTCATCACCAGGAAAAAGATTTATAATTTTATGATAGAAAAATGATGTCGATGTAAAGTATAAAAGTTATTTTATGACTCTGTGTGTTTGGTATTAAATAAATGCATTTATTTAATTCCTAGCACGCACGGCGGTGTTTAGTCTATATCCTCCACTACGACATATTGCTTCGGTTGCAGTAGCATAAATACTGAGGAGACCTCTTTGGCGCAGCTGCGACAAACGATGCACAAAGTAATTTATTTGCTGCGTTGATTTTTTTGGTAACATCGGTTTTGGACGTCTTTTAAATGTTTTGCTATTTAATTTGTCACTTTCTTCAATGTTTTCATATTTATTCACTGGATTACAATTGGCTTTGGCAATCTAACGGAGGATTTTTTGGAGATTTATTTGAATCATCATAAATCAGTATTTTTCAAAAATGTTTCTTCCAAAATTGAGGTTGATCCAAATACTCTATTACAAATCCATCACTTGTATCTGCTCTCATGAATTCAATTACACTAAAAAATTTGCTATCAATTTTACGACCTACGAAACTAACATGATAAATTACATATAAATTACACTAGTCAGTACGACGTGCTTCGATTCCCAATTGAAGTTTGGGAAACTGGTCGAGACAAGTAGGTGTTAATTGATTGCCCTGAAGGCCGACGTTAACGGTTCCCGAAGCAATATCTCATTATATTCAATGAGCTATCATCAAAATGTTGTGACTTACTCGCTATCACACAATGTGGAGGCCATCACATCCAACGTATCGATGCTTTGTATATTGTTCCCAATGTCAAGAGATCCATCAATCAGTTATACAGTTAGCCAGAACGGTTGCCGATATGAGCTCATTGTGATCTGTAAGCCTATTAGAATAATTTGGGTTATTGCATTGTTGGACGTGTTGAGATGTTGGATATCGGCTTTTGTAGAATTGCATTTGTGATCACTATTCATCAGGATTAGTGTAATGTTATGTATGATTTTTATTCTCACGCTCTTGGCCTATGATGAGTTTGAAATTGCCAAACTCTTACGTATACTTATATAATATTTTTTTTCATTATTTCCATGATAAAACGTAACGACAATCTTTCTCTTTTAAAACCATTCAACCTTTTTGAACGACTAGCGATCCGTGATTTTTGCTCAATAATTCTAATATTCAAAATGAAATTTAAAAACGAATCGAAAAGATACGCTTGAATGGTAGAATTAAAGCTGAATTTTGTTATCAAACCGCAGTTATTTTAGTTGAAGTATTTTGTGATTTTTGTGCATTTTGGCAGGATGCTGTATTTGTGGATGAAGTATCAAAGTGAGTACATAAAATGTGTTCCATGAAACGGTTTTAAAAATACCAAACCTTTTTCTGCTTATTTATACATTTAGAAGTAGAGCAAAAATATTAGTAAGAGCTAATGCTTAATTCGAAGTAACTGATGGAAATGAAAATGTTCATCGACCTCTAGTATTGTAAAGTTGTAAAGAAAAACAATTGTAATTGAGAGAGTATCAATCCAAAGACCTTAAAACAAAAGATAAAGAAAATAAGCAATAAAACCTTGAGGAAAGCAATAAAAATCAATGACAGCTGTAAAATCAAACAATTGAAGTAGAGATGGATAGGCAAACTAAATGGCAAAGATAAATGGACCAAAACCATTACGGTGGTACTCAAGAGAATGATAAAAGGGAAGGGGATGATATAGGAAAAGATGGGGAATCGAGATATCGATTTTACTAGGACGAAGGACGACAAAGCTGGTCTAATAATCGGAAGAATCGGAATGTAGGATTTTATTCAAAAAGCTGATATCGAGAAGATTTTGCTTTGAATATAATCAGGTACGACTTGCGACTAGGTTATGACATGAATGGATTTACTACGATAGTGTGTTGTATTTTGTCTATTTTAACATGTGAGTACGTTCGCTATGTATGTGTTTTGATCTCAGAATAACCTTACCAACAAGTCTCGGAATAAATTTCTACTTAACATGAAAAGAGGTATCCACTCAGCAATAGAAATAATAAGGCTAATACTATTTTAAATCAATAGAGTTGGTTTTCTGTATCCCCACATCGATTTGAATAAACCAAACTTCAAAATACTTATTCTTAACCAGGATAAGCTTAATCAATGAGTCAATAAAGAAAATATCCCACATATCACCAGCAGCCTATAAGCTCTTAACGTAACCACTTCTTCGCGATCACTAACACTTTCTTACTACCATTTACATGCCAATTACTTTCACCGGCAAGTAATCGATGTCCCATTGTATGTAGAAGACGAGGACACTTGGATACTTGACCGTATATATCGGCCGGTTTTGTTTAGGGCAGTTTACACTTGCACTGAATCCTTCATTGGCAACAATGCGAAGACAGTCGAGTTATTAATGCCTCCGGCTGAGCCTCTTGTCGCTACTAACTCGAAATGTAAAACTGTTGATGCGCATCCATTGGGAGTTTTTACTAACCTGATTTAAGCTGTCGTTGAAACGTATGAAGATCTCGCTTGTTTTTTAAAGATTTACTTTTGTGGGAACCGGCTTTCTGTCTGTTTTTTTTTTTAAATAATTCATGAACACCGGTGAAAGAAGGCGACGAAATGTGCTTATGAATTAGAATAAGTCAAGTACTATATTTGACTGGTCACTCTATTATTGAACATTTTTTTTATCAACAGTAGATATTTAAACATCTTCGACATACCATTCTCCGATACCAGCAACAGCGAAACCTGAAACAAAAACACGCCATTATTTCATCTCACCGATGCTGGACTAGCGATCAGCGTCCATTGGGCAACAGCAATCACTCGGACACCACGCGTCGGATGCAACACGAACAAGACACGAGACAATTATGTACGTCGCCGCGGGTTCACAATCCTTTATTTGTTCCACTATGCGTCGCCCTTCACGAAACTGTAGCTTTTTGTGGGTGATTTAAAACCAGTGTAAACAATGTAAAGTAAAAGACATCAATTTATGTACATGTGTTATTTATCTTGCTAATGTGTATTAAAAAAAGTATGAGGCAACTCATCGGCTATTGCAAGATATAGAAGATTGTTTTTAACATATAATTTGATAGAGTTATTATGTTACATGCGTCATTGTCATGAATAATACATTTTTATCGCTATCGTTGTTCTGATTTAAATCTTAAAATACTGGTCTCTAGAAAAGGTCACGGATGATACGGTATTTTGCTTCATATACATAAGTATTTCAAAATAGAATCCATGAATAATTCTAATTCTATTTTAGCATTGCGATGTTAACAGTGTTAAACAATAATAAATTAGTCTAGAACAACATCAACAAGCATAAATAATTAAGGTTTAAAACCACACAGCAGTTTGCTTTTCCATTTGCGAACATTCTGTTATAAAACTAAACAAAAATAAAATTTACAAACGCTTTTAGCCTATAAAAACAAAAGACATCGCTCACGAGTTACATAGCCCGACTTAACACATTGTTCTGACGTTCGTTTTGTCGCCATAGCAATGAAACCCAAAGTGTGACTGTTTCGATTCGCATCGGTGGGTTTTATTAAAATTCTCCTTATTTGTTGGAGGTGGTTTTTTGCAGGAAACGTCAGGCTAACGACTGGCCGCATGTCTGCGAGCTTCTAGGGTTCCGCGTATTAAATTACAGGTTTTTTTAAGATTATTTTGGGTTAAATTTTCCTTTGCATCTTTCGCTATGAAATGTAAGTTTCGAAAGAAATAAGTAATATAAGAGTCACATAGAGTTATTGGCCAATATTGTTTCTGTTAGTAATGTTCGCATTTCTAATAGGTACCCCATGTTATGTTACGTTGTGAATAGAATATTCAGATCCTCCAGCAAGCTTTCCATATCAACTTCCTAAAAATACATACCATTTCCACCCAACCCATCTTAGACACTTATATTTCGTAGTCGTTTTAGAATATGCTTTTACCGTCTCGTTAGAGATCCCTGCACGTCTGAAGGGGTATTCGCGATGCATATACCGCCGCAAAATATTCGCAGACATCTCTGGAAACCACTAGAATGCTGTTAAAGCTTTTTGCTGCTATCACAGGCATGCCGCTATCGTGTTAACAAACGCTTTTAGAAAATACCTTAGTAAGACATACCTCACAGCTCACGGAATTGGGCAACAAATTCTAACACAATTTTGAGTCTCTATCGACATTTTTACTTTTTGGGTTTACAAATACATTGAAAAAACGTGCCTTCGGCGTCCTTTGGACGAAAATGTGCTGATTCCATAATGCCTCTTATGTATTATAAGTGACTTTAACATGTCAAGGCGTGAATAACTCAAGTGTACTTTCCTGGAAATCCTGCTTTAAGATTCCTGTTGAAGAGAATTTCTGTTTTAACAGCCAATTTGTTCTGAGGAAAGTCCCATTAAAAGAACTTTGTACGTCAGTACCTTCCGGATTGTAAGCTTATGTCTCCCAATTTGTGGATCTTCCCGTAGATCCAAGTTCGCCGTCATTTGTAAAAACTCTCGGTCTTGCATTATAAGACAACACTTTTGTTTTTTTGGTTTACTTTCCCGTAAAGTAGTTCTGATATTTCATTTCAGCTTTTTCTCCGAGCGTATAACGCTTTTCTTTGGTTCTAATGTTGCAGTTGCACTTGCCACGTTCACAGTATTGTTCAGAAAACTATTCTTCTCACATATTTCCAGATCTTTCACTGTTTTCAATACAATAAAGTCGGCTCCATCGCAATAGTGCACTGAATTTTGATATTTGAACCGCGCTTACAGAATTATAAATCAGTGGCATTCGTTATTTCAAAACAACACTTGGTTAACGCAATGTTTGTATTGTTTCTATTCGTGTCTATCCAAACGGGATTAATGGCGAATCCTCAAGCGCTAAATCACTGGGTGGTCGTAAAAAACACCTGTCGCTGCTGTGAATTCCAAGTATCAAACTTGATCGGGGGAAACACTATTGTTTTGCGCCGGATATTTTTATTGGCAAATGTTTCAGTTTTTGATAGATTGATGCAATTTTTGATTTTCAAGTGCCTCATTTTATTTCGGCTTCACTTAAAAGTTGATAAGTTGAATTGAGCTCAGAAAAAAAAACTTTATTTTTCATATTTGCTGGAACTTCAATGATTAAAAAAATCCAATGTTTTTATTATACCCATGTTTATTATAGCCAACGGAATATTCATAAAGGACTAAAAAGAAAGCTATTCCTTAACACTGAATGCTGTTTTAATTAAGCATCTAGTACGTTATCGTCCTGAACATTTTGAGAGTTCATATTTTATCTTAGTCATCACACAAATCGACCGTGTATTCTCCTACTCTACTGCATTTCGTGTATATTTTCTTGCAGGAAACAGTTTGTTTATTGTTTAGATTTCATGGTCCACTCACGGCGAATGCTTGCCAAAAGTCGTTAACACTATACAGACACACTTCGTAAATATCTGGGTAATGTTAATAATAATATTATATTAGACTGTTTGTTTTATTTACTTGAATAATTTAAACAAAATAATATCTTGAAAATTTGTATCCACTTAATTAATTTTAAAACGACAACAAAAAAAAAAACAATAATGCGTCGAGTATTCGTTCCTTTTAAATACTTATTCTCAAAAACCAAAATAACTTAACTTCAAAACTGATTCGTTTAATAAATTACTATCTACTTATAGATAAATAGAAAAATTGTGTTCGTATTCTAAAACCGATCTTTGATTAAAATAAATATTTATAACTAACTTATACTACGACCTTACAAAAAGGTAATTATAATAAATTTATGCTTCTGATTCTATTGCATTAGATTGTTTCTTCCGTTGCCAGAAAAATGTTACAACGTCAACTAATTAACACATGCAAACATTATGTCAATATCAATGTCGTCTTGCGCAAATGCATTCGCCGGAATAGTATAAAAGCTAGAAAAAACTCATCAACAGATATCAGTTACCAAACCGATCTAGTCTTCTAACAATCAACAAAAAAACCAATCAAAAATGAAATTCGCCGTAAGTATCCAGTAATTACTAAAAGCTTCTAAAAAATCTTGGGTCATTTTTCACTTGTTTTTTTTTCTCAGGTTGCTTTTGCCGCCGTCTTGGCTGTGGCTTCTGCCCAGCTTTCTGCATTCGCTCCATTCAGACAAGAGCTTCGTCCCAGTGCCCCTGCTCCTCGTCCCCAAGCTGCTGTCTCCGGCCGTGTCGCCAGCTCTGACCAGGCCGCCAGCATCATCCGTTACGACAACGATGTTGGACCCGACGGCAGCTACAGCTATGCGTAAGTTTCCATCCAAATTTCCAATTATTTTTTTATATTAAATCCTCTTTTTAGAGTTTTCTACATAAAAAGCAACGCCGTTAATGAGGATTTACTTTGTGTGTCTCATGAATTGTGATAGCTAATCAAGCAGATTTTTTTACAAATAACGTATTTCTGAAGCAGCTATAACAAAAATCATGAAAGTGGTTCACCTCGATGTGGATGACACCCTTTCAAACTCCGAAGTTATCAAAATGTAATTTATGAATCTCATGCTTACGACATTATATTCCACAGTGTGGAGACCGACAACGGTATCGCTGCTCAGGCCCAGGGTACTCCTCGTGACTTCGGTGGCAACCCACCCATCATCCCTGTAGTCGCCCAAGGATCCTTCTCATGGGTTGCCCCCGACGGCCAAAACGTCGTCATCTCCTACGTCGCTGATGAGAACGGATACCAACCCTCCGTAAGTTGATAACATTTTATCTTGAGAATTCTACTCATTCTTAGTAAGGAATGAAAAATTATGACATCGATTCCGAAATTGATTTAAAAAAACGCGGAAAAAGCGAAAAGATCATCCACCTACTTAGGCTAATGAAGATACTCATAGTATTTGTGTACTAATTGTTCTATTTATTACAGGGTGATGCCATCCCCACCTCTCCCCCAGTCCCCCCACAAATCGCCCGCGCTCTTGAGTACCTCGCCAGGATCCCCCAGAAGAAGTAAATGGACCATCGGCTTTAGACAAAACTTAGCTTAAATTATAACATTAACGTGAACCCTGTAAATAAATTTAATGTACCTGTATATACGAATCCTTATATACATATTTCCAACACATCGTTGGAATTAGCAAAATAAATAATTTTATTCAAAACAAAATTCTGTTATTTTTCTTTCCTTATTACATGACACAGTAATATAAAAAGGATATTTGCTTAGGGTATTTAAATCAATGGAACATTTTTAAATTAATCTTTGAATTAAATGTTTCCTTATTTATTGCTAATTTGATCAAGGATAACGGTGTTTTGTTCTATGCCTGTGCTTTCCTTCTTATTATTATCACGGGGACCTCCCAAATTCTATTATCAAGATTTCACCAAAGAGATTCTTAAATACATCAAAGCGAAAATTCACGTAACGCGCTCAAAGTGCCAAATGCCGGCTTCGCAAGGATGTTCAGAATAATCTAAAACCCTCCAAATATTCGGGTCAAAATTAATTATTTTAATATACTGCGTGTTGTAATGTGCAATTTACTGCGGTTCAGACCACACATCATAACCACCACAGATATTTATATGGGATGTTATAAATTAAACGCGTCGGACCACCGAATACAAGACGTTGGAAGCTAGCCCGACCTTAATACCACCCTAAAGCCTACAACCGATGTCGTAAGAGGTTTGACTTAGTGTTAAGATGACGCGATATTGTAAGCAGGTTTTGTAAACATAAGGATATATTAAATTTGATGTATTTATCACTTATAGTCCTACCAAATTAATAAGTGGCAGACGTGGGAGTATATGAAATGTATATATCCAAGGAAAATTGTGTTTTTTTTTTAATTTTATTTTGCGATGTAAGCTGTTCTACACTTCGGAGTTTAATACTTGCCTTTGGAGAGGATTGAACCTGCGCTATGTTGAGCGCAGTGGTTTTAGCGTGTTAGCATTTAGTACTCGCCTATCTTTGCAGTCGAAATATAATATTTACTTGCAATCGAGCCTGCCAATAAATCAAATCTAAAGTGTATAAATTGAGTGTCGAAAGCGTAGTTTTTTAAAAAACAAGAAATCGCTTCATGCCGCACTGTGACCATACAATGAATAGCAGCCTTAATCATGTTATGGAGTTTGGTGCCAGAGTTGCAGAATAATGGTGGTTAAGTTTCAACCACGCTCTAATTCACGCTTGTTCGTTTACTACTCTCGTATTATTAATGAAAATAGTAGCAGATTGTTTAGAGAACAATGTTATTTTCGGGTTGGCGAATAAAGCTGATAATGAATTAAGAAAAATAAAAAAAACCTTCAAAATTTTTAATTAGATGGTATTTATTATTCATTTTGGATTCCTTCCAGAAGCAGTATAACAAAATGCAACAGAATAAGTAAACGAAATTTTAGGGATTCAAAATAAGTGCACAAAATTGTATACATTCAAAAAGGTAGCCATTGTTTTTATAATATTTATGAATAAAACATACATCGAGTCTGCATCAGAATACAGTTTTCATTTAAAATTTTAAAACAAAAGATTGCGATTCTGCAAGCGGTAGAAGTTTATCCAACGAACCAAAACCAGATCACTTTAAAGAAAATTTTCAGGCGGGCTTAAGATAATGATAGTTGAGAGGGAACTTAACATCCCACCTATAAAAGCTTTTCAGTAAAATGAGCTGTAATGACAGCGAAAACCACTTTCTGGTCTGATGTTTCTTTTTGCTGAATGCGTTTAAGGTAAATGCTGAAGTTGGACTGAAAGGGAAGTGTTTTACGCAAAGAAAAATTGTAGCTATTATGTAGCTAGCTGTTCATGCAAATTTAATGAATTCTGTAAGCTCTTTTAGCTTAGCGTATTATACTTTTCTGTTGAAGGAACTGTAATAAAAAGAACAGCCATTTTTTATGAATTGTTGAAAAATATTTTTGTTTTGTTATCTTAATTTCTTAAGATGTCCGAGGCAAGTACTTGGCTTTTAACATTAAGCTTTTATACACCACCTTTGCTCAGTTGCGTCTAAGGCTTATGATATTATACTTTAATTAATTTAAGGAATAAATTCTAGGCTGTTTTTCCACCTGTAAAGATTTCAAGGTAACGTAACAAAGAGAAACAAAGTTCTTGTAGAAAATTTTTGCATAACAACAAATCAAATTCAGAACAAGTAATCCAACACAGATTACGAAGTTCTACTTTAATAAAAAGAAATAAATTATATTTAAGAAGTAGCTTTGTAGGTTTATCGACGAATAACCATCACTTGAAGCCACAAAACTTAAAGTTTCCTTCGCCGTACTCGAACTTGGTGTCTGTTTAGTTTAAGAGAGCCAGTTTACGTCAAATGACTTTGAAAAGTACGTATTTCTTGAACGAGCCACTACGAGGTGAAAATAAAATTGTTCTTGACGCAGACTGGGTGTTATGGTCAGACGTTTTGACAGCTGATTTTAATAGCTGTTATTATGCAGTAGATATTATGTTTCAGACAATTTTTTTGCAAGATGATACGTAGTTACCAACTTTTATGGTAACCCAACTATTTAAATAATTCCTATTCATTTAGCGTCAGGTTTTGATAGACTTTAGCACTTATTTATTTTTAAGCAAGTCAAGGCAACAAATAAAACGGGGATTCTAAAAAATAGCTTTCCATAGAGCTCATTACGACACTCCAGGAAGTCTTGAAGGAGTCATAAAGGCAATTACTTCACATTTTCCGCTTTGTACTTTGAAAAATAACACCTTTATTTTTTGTTTAAGTTTGTTTTTTTTTTCAAGTGATTTTATTGTTCTTTTGGGCTCGCTAGATAGTAATATTATTTTATCATCAGGGTATGACACTAAGGACGAAATTTAGGGCATGTCTAGCAATGTCTCTTGACTATTTTGGATAGTATGAGAACCCTTAGGGATTGACATTCAAACCACAATCTATTCGGCAAATGGATTGCTTATCACTGTTGTATATTTTTGATGTTGTTTTTGGTTTATGTGTGACTTGCAAACTTTGATATGAATTGTGCTTGTTCACTTTGTGCGAAATGGATTCAGGGTTGGATCAAATTTAGAAAGTATTATCTATGCTCACCATTTGAAGATGAATGAAGAATGCTCAAGAACACAGATAACAAGACTTAAAAGTTTCATTCATTCTAGCGTTTGCACGACTATGTTGGGGTCGGCTTCCAGTCTAAAAAGATCAACTATCTTTTTCATGAAGCGACTATCTGACTTAACCTTGGCAACACGATACCCCTTAGTCAGATTTTCAAGATTGTGACTACCTGTAACGAAGTAATGTTGAGATAAACAATAATTAAAAGGTAGTGTTAAAAATATTTCTTTAGTATAACTCGAAGTACCAAAAGCAAGTATTTGGAATTTTGCTGCTATTAAATTCTTCTGAGAACAAAAACAGAAACGAACGAAAATATAAAATACAGTCACATAAAAACGCAATTCAGGGATCACGTCCTCTGCTATTAAGGCTAGCCTTTCTCTAATTTGAAAAGTCACTTTGACTTCTCATATTCAAGTCATGCGTCAAATTCAAAGTGCTTTGTTATTTTTTTCCAGAAGTTTCCACAAAAAGTGGTAATAGTCACCTCACGTCTTCATCATATCAGGATCATACCGACCACTTACCATTAAGGGGCTTATCTTCACTTAAGGGCCCTGCAACATTAAAAAGTTGAGAAAATATCTCGCAAAGTATGTTTTATCACTGTTTGAAGTTGGAAGTTTTCCACACGTAAGCTTGTGGTTCTCTGTAAACTCGCTAACGACGTAAAATACCTCTTGGCTAACAAAATGTGTCTTGCTGCCTCAGGATCTACGCACATTGTCCAGAAATTCTATTTAATAATTTTGGACTGTATTAAAACGACATAACGCTTATTATACAATGGGGAAAAGTGTGTCGGCTTGGAAGAAGTTGGAAACGCTTAATTAAAGTATGTCTCGAATATGTTTGGATTGAGTTTCTATTGTTTTTGACTTTTATTTTTGTGCAGAAGATCCTTGATGATCGTAATACATTTTCTGAGCAAGATAGTAACCAAATACCAAAAGTGCAAAATTATGTCGACTGGAGAGATATGAGTCTTATTTTACTGCCTTTTTATAAATATTAACCTATTTGAGAAAAAGTACTGAACCTTAATTTCTGTGCTTATTGCTAATATTTAATTATAAACTCTCCTTTTTTATTTTCCAAATCTAATATTATTTAGGCATATTAAATTCAAAAACCATATTTAAATTCAAAATGTCGAAACTCTACATATAAAAATGTACTTATGAATGAATTAAAATTAAACGAGCAAATATCAAAGAGTTAAAGCAAAATTAAAAGTATTAAGACAGTCTGTTATAAGTCGTTTCATTACAAATGTACAGACGGACAGACACTGACGTGGAAATAAGTTTTCCCCGAGTTAAGTCTCATGAATATTTATTTCACTTCCTGCGGTAAAGTAAGTATAAACTTCTGAACGTTTCCCACTTGATCAAACTTTACTCTTAAGACAGCTTGGGGAGACGGCGTGATCCCGAACTCTTTAAAATCGCACTAAAAATACACAAGGAAAAACAAGCCAAACAATGTAGACGTTGTTTTGACCACAACCATGTAAACAATGAGGTTTTATTCTTTGAATTTTTGTTAAAAGGGTTATTTGTGGGTATTTCATTTTAAGAATATTTTTCTGAATAAATTTTCCATATAAATGTATGGATGTCAACGATTGTTCCACTCCAAACATTCAGAATGAATAGTTATTTTCCAAATTGGAGAATATTTTTTATATCTATACGATAAATACTTGCGTGTAGCAATAATAACTATGTACTTACATTTTGTTGTGCTTATAACTATAGTACTACAGACAGATTTATAGCCTTAGTTGGAAGATTAACACTAGACAGAAGAAAATAATATTACTCAACTAAATCCCTAAGCGTGGTAAGAAAATTGCCTCAACAGCTAAGTTAGTAAAACTTGTGCTCCCATCAATCATCAAAGTATCTTTATCAGTCTTGTCGAAGTCAAACGTCGAAAACTAAGCAACTACATATTTCTACGTACTCGAATACTCGCAGTTATCAAAGTTATATGAGATGAGTGCCTGTATAGAACTTCACAAGCTTTTCTCAAGTATTTTGGACACGTTTTCTATGGAACTGGTAACTTAATTAAAATCCTCTGGAGATTTAAGCGGTATTGCTTTCTGAATTATTTTTGTTCACAGAAATCTTAAATTTTATTGCCGTCTTAATGAATACATATCCTAGAACTCTCGGAGTGGTCATTTTACGATCGGAGGTCAAGTTATGGCGTTTTATCGAGGCCAGTTATACTTAGTGGGTGTACTTGGATGTGGATCTGTATTTGCACGGTAAAGCAATATTGACGTAGTCCTCATTTAAGCTGCCTTGAGTCAAACGTCTCAGTGGCAGAATTAGCCAGTTTGACTGCGGTAACACAATCTGCTGAAGCAAGGAGCCTCTGGACTATCGAGTATTGATCTCTATGTCATATATGCAACCCTATTACTGAACTAGACCAATATTCTAAGATTCGTTCTGGGTAACGACACATTTACGAGTGGATATTATTATCTTCCTGGATATTTACTGATGCTGATGACACTACTATTTAACCTGAAACTTACCCCGACATGCTGAATGACGTTCATTAAAAAAATATTAATATCCTAAAATTGTAGGGGTATACATGACAAATGCTCTTTTTACTCAATTTTAACTCTGGCATGTGAACAGCCTCGGTAGGTGCAAAAAATAAAGGAATACGTTCTCTGAAAAATAATATGAAGCTGTACCCAATGTCTCATTATGAGACAATGACTGATGTTCCGAACAAGAGTCACGATTTTATAAATTTAACTATTCATGTTCATACATAAAAATATTACCTGCGTCTTTTTAACACATATTAAATTTACGTAGAAAAATACAAATCACGAACAAAATCCACCAAGAGTTAAGTAAGAATACAGCCAGTTGAAATTGCACTTCTAAAAGAAAATAAAGCGCCAATATTCATCTTACTTACAGAGTTTCCAGCGAGACTCGACTGGCTC